>NC_090651.1:166768483-166923483 GCF_040937935.1 Hyperolius riggenbachi
AGCTGCTATTATAGTTGTTGGGACACCACCTTTCCTTCCTTCTTTCTTTCCCACCTTTCTGTAGGACAGCACATACTGCCCATCAGACAGTCAAGCAAACACTTCAGGGATCTGTATCGCTTACTTGAAATGATCATGAAAGATCATTTTGGTTGACATTATAATGAGAAAGAGTAATGTTAAAGAGTAACTGTCAGGCTGCAGAAGCTAATTTAAACCTCTATTCTCCTGTGTTAAACAGTTTAGACAGAAGCCAAAAAGACATTACTAAAGATAAAGATCTCTCTTACATTTAATGTGTGCTTATCAGCAGTTAAGCTCCTAAGGAGGACGCAAGCCGCATTCCATACTGCAAAGCATTCTGGGGCCCTCCCCTCGGCTGCTAAGGAGAAGACGGGATCAAGTTTCAGCAGCTTCTAACGCAGTCCAGCCACAGCACAGATAAATCTCCTGGGCAGATTACACTGCAGGAGTCCGCTATTGTTCCTAGCCACATGGCTCATTAATATTCACTGCACACTGTGTTATTCTGTACTAGCTCCTCTGTGATCAGAAGCAGGCAGGACATGACGACACATTTGGCTTCACAAACATGGAACCTGCCATGGGCTGTCAGGAGCATCATTCTCTGCATATACTATATAAAAATTCTGTGAAATCCAAACGTGGACAGTGAAATGCATATGTAATGTAAGTACAGCCAATCTTTAGCTACTGATATATGTGTTTATTTTCTCTGAGACCTTATACCTAACAGCTCCTCTTTAACAAAGATGTAGCTGTTGATATATTTTACACTAGAGGGCACTATTGCTATTATATTCAAACTTCGTTCAGGCGTGGTTAATTCAGAATATCACAAAGGGAATCTTATCTTCTACAGTATGCTGTCCAGATGTATTATTCATTGCTCAGTCTTACAGCTTATGCTGCACACATATCATTTTTGAATTGATGTCTACAGTGGAGCTTGTTCCAATCTTGCTTTCAGCTTATTCTGAGAGATTATATGATTATTAAAACTTGGTGCCAATAGTCCAGCATATGGTCAAAGAGCTACAACCCAGCTTGTGGCGCATTTTTATGTGGCTGTCCGGCTCCCATAGGCTGAGTATGTTAAGGAAGAATAAGTAGAACAGGAGCACTTGGTATCTGTATTACCCTTCTGACAGTTTCTTTAGAGGACACCTGAGGTCATAGTGATAAGGAGGCTGCTATATGTATTTACTTTTAAACCATGCAAATTGCGAGGCTGACCTGCTGATTCTCCACCGCTATACTTTTATACCCTGAACAAGCATGCAGATCAGATGTTTGGATTTTCTGCATGCTTGTTTCAGGTAAATTATTCAGACACTATTGATGCCAGAAAGATCAGCAAGACTGTCAGGCAACTACAGGGGTTGGACAAAATAATGGAAACGCCTAACATTTTGGCATCATAATCTTTGAACATGTTTTAAGCAATCACAACTTGACATATGTTAATTTTATTTTTGTCATTTGATATAGTTAATTAAAATAATAGTTTTTTTACACATTTAAACCAAACCAAAATTGCTTATTTATAAAAATGGCAGATCTCTTAGACTTTCAAAGAGGCCAAATTGTTGGTGCTCGTATGGCAGGTGCTACTGTAACAGAAACTGCCTGAATGCTTGGCATTTCAAGAGGTACTGTCTCAAAAGTAATGACTGCCTTTGAAAGAGAAGGTAAAATGTCCTCAGCAAAACACAGTTGTGGCCGAAAGTCGAAGTTGTCTGAGAGAGACCGTCGGACTCTAAATCAAATTGTTAGAAAAGCTTGCAAGACCACGGTTCCTAATATCACTGCAGAGCTGAATGAACACCTACAGAACCCAGTTTCCACAAAAACTGTTTGTCTGGAGATGCAGTTCTTCCGTGGAATCCAGATTTGTGCAATTTGAAACATTTGTCTTTGAGAGCAGAGGTTTTCTAAGTGTTTAGAGTGGTATAGAAACCACCAGAATTGGTCACTCGAGCAGTGGAAAAATGTAATTTTTCTCTGACGAATCATCGTTTTACCTTATCTCCGACCTCCGGCCAAGTGTACGTTTGGAGACAGCCGAAAGAAGCATTTCATCCAGACTGCCTTCACCCAACCGTCAAACATGGCAGGGGTTCTGTGATGATCATTCTAATGAAGTTGAGTATTTCATCTGGCCACCACAATCCCCAGACCTCAAAATTATTGAGCATTTATGGTCGTTATTAGAGATTCAAGTAAGAAGTCGATTTCTGCTGCCATCGACTCTAAAAGAACTGGAGGGTGTTTAAACTGAAGAATGAGCTAAAATTCTGTAACGATCGGTGTCAGCACACAGAGAGAATCTGATTATTGGTGATCTGCAGTATCACCAAGAATATAGATAGATAGATAGATAGATAGATAGATAGATAGATAGATCTGATTATTAATGATCTGCAGAATCACCAATAATACAGATATGGCTAACCTCTGGACACCGCTGTAATGTGAGTGTTTGGTGCAACAGTAATGACTTTGAGTGGGACCACCCGAGGAGCAGGTGGTCTTTGGCCGTATGGGAGTAACCTCCCTCAGAGAAGTGCAAAGACCTTGCTGCAGCCCGGGACGTCCAAAGGGGTGAAGCCCCAGGCTGAATAGCAGAAGGCCCTGAGGCTAAGTGACACCTAGAAGGTGGGCGTCACAAGCAGGTCTGGGAACTAATCTCTCAATGGAGAGGGATAGCTCTCAAGGTCGGGCAGGCCAGGTCAGCAACACACGGGCAGATAAGGTACAGAGACAGAAGGCTGATTCGGTAACCAGGGGCAGGCAGGATTGGCAACAGGATATCAGATATGCGTAGGAACCGAATCAGAAAGCAGAGGGATAGTCAGGAATGCAGTAGGTCATAACAGATATCAAACAATGCCTAGTCTTGGGTGTGAGGTCCGTGGTCTCGACACCCTGGAACTAGTCTGAAATATAACAATGATAATACAGAAGTAATCTGGCTCAGTGTGAATTCCCAGGTCCTCCTGGTTCAAACACACTGTGGGATCTGACTATGGTCTGAGTGCTTTCACAGAAGTGTTCGCAACGGCAGACAACTTGAGACTGACCAGCAATAGGTATATATAGAGCGGCGCTCTCCGGCGCCACCCACCGCTGATCAACCAATGGCCACTAGTTCTGGGAAAAGCTGACCAACCTGGTCAGCTGATCCCTCCTCGTTTGGCATAAAGGTTCTGCCTCTCAGCGCGCGTATTCCTCAGTCTGTGTGTACTAACAGGCCCAGCCACCTCAGACGCACGCTGCTGCGTGCAAACCGCCGCGCTGGTCGCGGAATCAGCCGCCTCGCCGCCAGTCTGCGCGGCGGCTTCTCCGCAATCTCTTACAAATTCCTTTGGAAATGATTCACAATTTGTATGAATCAATACCTCAGAGAATTGAGGCTGTAATTGCCGCAAAAGGTGGACCTACACCATATTAAAATATATTTTGTCTCTTTTTTAAGGTGTTTTCATTATTTTGTCCAACCCCTGTAGTTTTGTTTAAAAGGGAAAAAAAAATATGGCAGCTTCCATATTCCTTTCACTTCAGGTGTCCTTTTACTTTGCTGACCTATTCTAATGTAAACCATTTAATTTCAGCTTGGAGGCAATGATAAACTATTTAAAGTTAAAAAAGAAAGTGTCAGATGACAGTCATTTTTTAGAATGTGCAGAATACAATATGGCAGCCCCACCAGAGACTTTCTCTGCTTCCATGAAACCAGAAAGAAGGCACACTGCAGATTTATTGCAGGAGTTCTGTAAGCTGTAACAAATGTTTTTATTTAAAGGTTATTATGCTGTTTCTTATCTGTTAGAGCAGGGAGGTAGTTCTAAGTTCAGGTCAGCTTTAATGTACACCCTCAAATCAATCTCAGTTCAGGTGTGCTGAGAGAATTATAGCAAAAGTATTCATACTTACCTGGGGTTTCTGTAGTCCGTCTGTTCCCTCGATGTCCTGCTGGTCCCCTCCATTTTGCCGCTTTCAGCCCCGTAAAGTGTGTGACTCGGCTGAGTTGCACAGTTTACTTTTAACTACGGTAATAATAAGAGTGCCGGAAAGGTCTATTTACTTTTACTACTACACCTACAATTAGTTTCCTCATGAATGTATTTTATGTTCAGGTTTGCTTTAAATGATACTTTAGTCCTTAACCACTTAAAGACAACTGGACGGATACATTTGTCAAGTGTGATTGTGGAGAGTGCACCAACAGTTTGTTACTAAATTAGGCACATGGTATAATTTTATTTGTGACGAATTGTAGAAAACATTTTGGTGTGTCTTTACATAAAAAATAACCCACTTTGCAGTTTTTTTTGTTTTTTTTTAAATATGTTTGGAATCATGTATGATTTTCATTCCACTTCTCATGTGTACACCACTTTGTATTGGTCTTTCACGTGGAATTCCAATAAAATTGGTTCATGTTTGTGGCAGTAATATGACCAAATGTGGAAAACTTCAATGGGGCTGAATACTTTTGCAAACCACTGTAGGTAGGAACAAACTCAATGAAACATAAAAAGTCATTTTCAAAATTATGATCAAACGTTTTATGATGAATTATGATTATTTATTAATTCATATTATTTTTATCAAAAGTTTTAGCAAAATTACAAGAGACAAACATTTTAAGCATGATAAGTAGTAGAATAGAGAGAGTTTTAGGAGTGAGGCCTATGTCTTGTGTATTCTTTTTAGTCACAAACTGAATCAAAAGCAATTCAATTTTCACATATTCTGTATGAAAATAAAAGACTTGTAAAATGAAAGCAGAGTGACAGACTGTAAAAGAAAAACATACTGTATATTGTTACCTTAGGAACTTGGCTTTTTACTATTATTTGTGGAAATAAGGTCAGTATCATCAATAGTGTACAATGAGGAAGCAAAAAAGAAAAAAAAAAAAAAAAACAGAAAAAAGACACATTTATTTCCAAATAGAATATTGTCACTCACCATACATTGTACTAGGAGCATAATCTAAACGTTGTAATAACCAAGATGAATAAGAAAATACAATTTGTGGGTTTAACCACTTAAAGGACTTCTGTGGCCAAATTATAAAAAAAAGTTAACTACCTGCATCCTATTTTAAAGCACAGAAGACGCCGTCCGCGCCCTCCATGCCGTTCCGCCGGGTCCCTGCCGCTCAATAGCCCCACGGGCCGGCTCGGGCTCTCCTGCCTGCACAAAGATGGCCGCATGAGCTGGCCGCGGCTGCGCAGTCCGCTTAGCCGCGAGTGCGGCTGTGCAGCTCTAGGGCCAACACCCCCCCCCCCCCCCCCCCCGATTATAGGCGGTTTCCTATAGCGTGGATCGGGGGGTTGGCCCTAGAGCTTCGCAGTCGCGGCCAGCTCATGCGGCCATCTTTGTGCAGGCAGGAGAGCCCGACCTGGGCCGTGAGGTCGGGAGCCTGCCCGGGGGGCTATTGAGCGGCGGGGACCCGGCGGAACGGCACGGAGGGCGCGGACAGTGTCCTCCGTACCTTAATGTTGGGCCCCTTACCGCACCTAGGCTGCAAAAAAGTATCACGTGGTATTGCCATACTCAGAAGTAGCATAATGTGTTTTGGGGTGTATTTTTACACATACCCATGCTGGCTGGGACAATTGTCCATTTACAGAGATAGATTGACAGCCTAGTTGCGCTAAGGGGCCCAAAGTCCAACGAGTACCTTTAGGCTTTACATGGGTGCTCACAATTTAGAACCCCCCCCATGCCAGGACAGTTAACAAACCCCACAAATGACCCCATTTTGGAAAGAAGACACCCCAAGGTATTCCATGAAGGGCATGGTGAGTTCATAGAAAATTTTATTTTTTTGTCATAAGTTAGCAGAAAATGACACTTTGTGAAAAAAACAAACAACAATTTCTGCTAACTTGTGACAAAAAATAAAATTTTCTACGAACTCACCATGCACCTCACGGAATACTTTGGGGTGTCTTCTTTCCAAAATGGCGTCATTCGTGGGGTCTGTCCTGGCATTTTAGGGTCTCCGCAATCATTACATGTATGGCCAGTATTAGGAGTTTCTGCTATACTCCTTATATTGGGCATATGGGTAATGCACTCTGGGCTGAAAGGAAACATGAACGTCAAACAATCAATGTGGATGAAAAAATATCTGCCAAAAAATGTGAACAAAAAAGAGGGGAAGGCATCTGAGAGCTGCCACCCAAAAACATCCAAACCCACTCAGCTCGTATGCGCTGGCAAACCCGATTTATCCATTCACATCGATCGCTGCGGATGAATAAATCATTGCCAGAGTTCTTTTTTGATACAAAGTGCTTGCCAAAGCATATGAACTCCAACACCGCCCCTCAGCTCTAATGCCTCTCGGCAAACGTATCTTTTTTTACTGCGGAGGAGAAATCTTATCCTGTAGTGCTGCCGCACCAACTTTGTGTAACCTGACAGACGCGCAATGCTTCTGTCAGGATGCACCATCAGTGCTGCAGCTGGTTGGTCGGTTGGTCCACCTGGAAGGGTAATGGATGGAAAAAAGAGAGAGGGGAAAAAAAACCAAGCAAGCAGCAAAGCAATAATTTTCAACTTCATTAACATCAACTTTTATAAACTTTATTGAGCATTTTTAACCCAAACCTTAACATTGGGAACCAAACATTAACTTCTTTGCTTACACTTTTTTTTTTTCTTTTTCCCTCACCTTCCCGAGGACAAACCTTTCCTCCCCCATGGCACAATGTGCAAATCGCACAGAGATGTTGGGAACACTTTAGAGACAAAAACAAAAGACCGAGAGCCCAAATGGTGTGGTATATCAAGGAATAGGGACACAATTAATAGAAACGGATTTATACTCACAAACATGGGTTGCCCCTAGGCAACCACTCCATATGCAGGTGGGGAGAATTAGAACCTGACCCCACTCAGGTATAAGATGTCGCTCTCTGTAGAAGAAATTAGGAAAAATCCTTGCCACCCCGGGTGGACTGCATTGTGTTTAGGATAAGAACCAGAGGCGCCAAAAAGAGTAAAACAATACTAAGTTTAAAAACTAGGGGGGAGACGTACTCACCACCCTTTCCGCAGACCAAAAGCCAATGGAAACCACAATATTTGGTCAAAAATTCACAATTTATTAGTACTCCCAGGTGCTACGCGTTTCACGGGATTATCCCGCTTCCTCAGGCAATCAAACAGGAGTACAAGCAATTGGGGGTCTGGAGCAAGCTAAAGCGCCTCCTCGAGGCACTTTAGCTTGCTCCAGACCCCCAATTGCTTGTACTCCTGTTTGATTGCCTGAGGAAGCGGGATAATCCCGTGAAACGCGTAGCACCTGGGAGTACTAATAAATTGTGAATTTTTGACCAAATATTGTGGTTTCCATTGGCTTTTGGTCTGCGGAAAGGGTGGTGAGTACGTCTCACCCCTAGTTTTTAAACTTAGTATTGTTTTACTCTTTTTGGCGCCTCTGGTTCTTATCCTAAACACAAAGAGATGTTGGGAAGTACATTATGCACTTTGTCCTAAGTGAAAGGAGAGGTTTCTGGCAGCACTGTGTATTAGGGTCTCTGGAAACCTGATGTCTCGGTTCACACTACATATTGGCGTATCCGGTGGGTCGCACCGCATCGCCCAATACAGTCCTTCAGGGAATACCGCAAGAGTAGCATTTGCCTTAGTAATCACATTCGGCCTAGTAATTAACAGGGCTGTGGAGTCGGTACAAAAATCTTCCAACTCCGACTCCTCAGTTTAAGAAACTCCGACTCCGGGTGCCCAAAATTACTCCGACTCCTTAGTCTAATACTTAAAAGGGCTGTGGATTTTGTACAGAAATCATCCGACTCTGACTCCTCAGTTTATGAAATCAACGACTCCTCGACTCCGACTCCACAGCCCTGGTAATTAACTGCGTCGCCGTAGACTAACATGACTTCCGGGCCGACCCAAATTGCAGGAGAAGCCACGCAGTAACGTAGGCATGCACTAGCGTTTAGTCAAGCACTTCCGGCATAGGGGGGGGACCGCAAAGTGGATTTTGCTAGGCAATTTTCCCTAACGCATCGCGCCAGTGTGAAATAGCACAGAGACCCTTGTGTGCCTACTGCTATGTCTGGAGTTCCCTACTCTCTAAAAGTGTATCTGCTCATGATACTTCTGGAAACACTCCCCTAGGCATAGGCCAGGCTGGCCAGGACAGGTGGGACAGTAAACAGTGGTGTCACGCCTTATTCCAGCCCTGCTGCAGACACGACAACGTTTTCTTGGGATGCGTTGATTTGGGGTACTTGGAATTGGAAAAGGCGTAGTGCCTTTCATGTAGCCGGCTAACTGCATTTTGGGTTTGTGCCACGGCACCTCCTGGATACAGGAGTTCCGGAACGATCTCTTCTTTGGAATTTAAGGAAAGATCCAGTTCTCTCAGCCTTACTGTAGAGAACAAAGCTGTTGTAAATAGCCAATTGAATTAGATAAACGGACGCTTTTTTTATACCAGTGTCTGTTTTTTTTGGGAAACTGAATAGGGCCCTAACATCTGGTCATTGAAGTCCACCCCTCCCATGTTAGCATTATAGTCATGGAGGGCGAGGGGTTTTTCGATTACCTCAGTTGCCCGTTGAATTTGCACTGTCGTGTCTGTGTGAATGGTGGACAGAAGGTAAACGTCCCTCTTGTCCCTCCATTTCACCGCGAGCAAGTCATCGGTACACAAGGCAGCCCTCTCTCTCCCCCCCCCCCCCCCCCCCATGCAAGCCGGGTACTAACGAGCCGTTGGGGGAAGCCTCGGCAACTAGGCCGCGCGGTGCCACAGCAGCGGATTCCTTCTATCTCTAAATGCTGATAGAGGGCCACACTTGTGTAAAAGTTGTCCACATAAAGATGGCACCCCTTCTGGAACAAATATGACACCAAGTCCCACACAATCTTGCCACTGCTCCCCAGGTAGTCAGGGCATCCGACCAGCTCCAATTTTGAGTCTTTTCCCGCATAGACCCTAAAACGAGATTTATAGCCTCTGGCCCTTTCACAGAGCTTATACAATTTAACCCCATACCGGGCGAGCTTGCTTGGGATGTACTGTTTGATGCCAAGGCGCTCCGTAAAGTGTACGAGGGACTCGTCTACGCAGATGTTCTGTTCAGGGGTATAAGCATCTGCAAATTTGGATGACAGGTGGTCTATGAGGGGCTGAATTTTGTGGAGCCGATCATAAGCAAGGTGGTCACTTTGATGACAGGTTGTGTTGTCAAAGTGCAGGAAGCACAGGATCATCTCAAATCGTGTCCTGGACATGACAGCAGAGAACATGGGCATGTGATATATTGGGTGCGTAGACCAATAAGACTGCAATACATTCTTTTTGATTAGACCCATGTTAAGGTGAAAGCCCAAAAAAGTTTTAAGTTCTGAAACTTGGAGTGGTTTCCACCGGAAAGGCTGGGCATAGTAGGTATCCGGTTTGTCGGTGATGTATTGTGTGGCATAACTGTTGGTCTCAGCCACAATTAAGTCGTAGAGATCCTCGGTGAAGAACAGATGAGAAAAGTCTAGGGCCGATCCTAGATTATCTGTTTCCACCTGGACTCCAGACTGGGCGGTGAAAGGGGACAGTACGGGTGCAGTGGAACCAGGGGATTGCCACTTGGGATTTGCCGGCACCTCTGGAAGACTATGGGTAGTACGGGCCCGGTTTCTTGGTGGCTGCGACTCGGGTCTTAATGCACGTGCCACCGAACCAGTTTCAACTTCCATTCTGGTGCTCACCACTTTACCAGGGTCTACAGAAGTACTGGTGCTAGGTCCAGGAGATGCTGCGCTGCTGGTGTATGCCTCACCATGAAATCTCAGACCAGCGCTAGCACCACTCTGCTGCCCTTGAGGCAGATCCTGCGCTACCTGCGGTCCAGTGACATGGGGTGTGGTACACCTGGCTCTAGCCGGGACCTCAACCTCGTCATCGGTCAGCGAGCCACTGCTCTCTACAGGTTCGAACTCTGACCCAGAAGATTCGTCGAATGAGTCGTCCCAATCGTCCCTATCCAACTGGGCCATGTACCTGTACACCTGATCATCGGAAAGGTGTAGAGTTGTAGAGGCGCCAACAAGTAAAATATGCTAAAACATTCCCAGAGGTGCCAAGCTGTTATTGGACCTAAAGCTGTGATACTCCGTTTTGTTTATTGCCTGATGAAGCGGGATTGTGCCCGTAAAACGCGTAGCAGTATTTTATAGCAGTATGTGAATAAAGTTTCTGAATCGCAAGGAACAGCATCATGTCTGTTTCTGAGTGGCAGGTCCACCGCCGCCACTCGAATATTTTAAATGTTTTAGCATATTTTACTCTGTTGGCGCCTCTGTACACCTTTACGTCAAGTTTATCCACCCCAGGTGGAAGGGTGGTTCACCCTCTTTTCTCCTTTCTACAGAGAGCAACATCTTAGTTCTGAGTAGGGACAGGCTTAATCTCCCTACCTGCCTATACAGTGGTTGCCTTAGCGGTAACCCTTGTTTGTAAGTATAATACTTGCATCTTATTACACTCCCTGATTCAATACATACTACACTATATTGGGCTCTCGGTTTTCTGCTTTATCATCATCGGAATACCCCTTTCTTGTCATGGACTGCTAAATTTAGGGGGTATTCCTCTGAGACTACCCAGGAAAAAGGGCACCTACCTAGCAAAAGGAGTACTTGTGGAGTAGAAAGCTGTGATCGCTGAGTTTTGATGATATATATAAAAAAAAAAAAAATCAAAACTGGTCTTTACAGTGCCACAGCTATTGTACAGTGTTTTTTGCAGTGATCAGAAAAAAAAATTGGATCCTAGTGACCCTAATATAGATCTGACTGCGATCAGTAATGATCTCTTACAGATACTATATAGTACCAATGCTGACACTTAAACAGGGGCCTAGCTAACTGGCTTAACTGTTAACACTAGTGATACTAAAAAAGTGACAGTTTTCACTAATCACTGTTTTTAGATCACTAGGATAGTGACTGGGGGGGGGGGGGGGCAATCAGACTCAATCAAAGCCAATCAGAGGGCAATCAAGGCAATTGCAACACAGAGCCAATAATGCTGTAATATGTACGAACAGAGGCGCCAAGCAAAGTAAAACAATGTTCTAAAACTTTACTCTGCTTGGCGCCTCTGTTCATACATATTAAAGCACAATTAAGTCCACCCCTGGTGGAGGGGTTCTTTCCCCATTTTCCTATCTACAGAGAGCGACTTTTATACCTGAGTGGGGTCAGGTACTAATACTCCCCACCTGCCTGTCAAGTGGTTACCTGATGGTAACCCACCTTTGTGAGTATAAGAACATTGACATTATTTTATATATTGAGCTTACCAGACAATACTGCACTATTGGGCTCTCGGTGTCCTCTGTTTTGCTTTTACAGAGCCAATAAGAGTGATTTGAGGCAATCAAAGTCAATCACGGGACAATCGAAAACCAATCACGGGACAATCAAAAACCAATCGAGGTCAATCACAGGGCAATTGAGCCAATCAGAGCCAATCAAAGCACAATTAAGCGTTACAGCCAGGAGATTATATGTACACAATGGCGGGGGGGGGGGGGAGTGATCAGAGGGGGATCTAAGGACAGGGGGGGGGGTGATCAGGAGCCTGCAGTGACGGGGTGATTGATAGGTGATCAGTAGGTAATTACAGGGGAGAATATATGCAAGCAATGCACTGGCGAGGTGATCAGGGGGGTCTGTGGGTGATCTTAGGGTGTGGACGGGTGATTGGGTGCCCGCAAGGGGCAGATTAGGGTCTGATCTGATGGGTAACAGTGACAGGTGGTGATAGGGGGTGATTGATGGGTGATCAGTGGGTGTTTAGAGGGGATAACAGATGTGAACAATGCACTTGGGAGCTGATCAGGGGGGTCTGCGGGCGATCTGTGTGGGTAGGTGATCAAATGCCCACAAGGGGCAGGTTAGGGTCTGACCTGATGGGTGACAGTTGGTGACAAGGAGTGATTGATGAGTGATTGACAGGTGATCAGTGGGTGATTACAGGGGAGAAGAGATGTATACAGTACATAGGGGGGTGATCAGGAGCACCTAGGGGGCAGTTTAGGACCTGATCTAAAGTATAGCGTTGACAGATAGTGACGGGGTGATTGATGGGTGATTACCCCTCATCACCTCCTCAGACCACTGTTTGCATCCCGATTGGGTGCAAACAGTAGGCTGAGGGGGTGATCTTTCTGAGGGGTGCCGTGGGCGATCAGGGGGTCTGTGTGCCTAAGGGTGTGTGTGTGTGTGTGTGTGTGTGTGTGTGTGTGTGTGTGTGTGTGTGTGTGTGTGTGTGTGTGTGTGTGTGTGTGTGTGTGTGTGTGTGTGTGTGTGTGTGTGTGTGTGTGTGTGTGTGTGTGTGTGTGTGTGTGTGTGTGTGTGTGTGTGTGTGTGTGTGTGATTACTCACAGTGCTGCCGTCCTCTCTTGTGGTCGATCGATTACTGTAACCACCAGGGGAGGAGGCAGCCCCAGGTGCCGCTGGCGATCGGCGTTACGCGGTCCTGGGGGAACAACCTTGCCGCCGCCCATAGGTAGTGGGCGGTCGGCAAGTGGTTAACTTAATAGTTAGCGCTAATTATTGTAAAGCTATTATTGATGTAAATGGAGGAAAAGTGTGTTTTCTATATTTCCCCCTTATTTTCCCTTTTTTAAAATGCATAGAAAATAAGGTAATTACTAAACAAAATTATCACATACTAAAAGCCGTAACGGGGCCAGTTACAGCTGAACGGAGGAAGACATCCGGCCACAGGAGGTGCGGTAAGCCTATGCGCACCTCCCCACACACACAGGGCGTCACCTTCCAAACTAATTAAGGAACTAAGGTATCCTTTAAAGGAACTAAGGTATCCTGTAACGAAAAAAAACCTCCCCTGGGGGGTACTCACCTCGGGTGGGGGAAGCCTCCGGATCTTATTGAGGCTTCCCCCGTCCTCCTCGGTCCCACGGCGGCGGCGATAAAGCTCCCTGAACAGCGGGGATGTAAATATTTACCTTCCCGGCTCCAGCGCAGTGTCGGTTCTCCGCCTTGGAGATAGGTGTAAATAGCGATCACTGTGGGGCTGCTCTACTGCGCAGGCGCAAGTCTCCTGGGCAGTAGAGCAGACCCGACGAAGATCGGCTATTTTCGCCTATCTCCGTGCGGCGAGCCGCAACAGCGCCCCCGCTGGAGCCAGGCAAGATAAATAAATCAGCGCTTGTCGAGGGAGGATTCCGGGACACTTCGGGGGAGTGGGGGGAGCCTCATCCCCCAGGGGAACTGCTTTTTGTTACATGTTCTCTTTAAGACAGTAGGCAGGACAGCACGTAGAGCAGTATTGTTGAAATCTAAGTTCAACATACAGCACATGGATTGTTCTAATATATTTTTCTGTGATATTCTGTTTGGTTTGCAGATGGCTCAACGATTGGTCTTAAAGCGTTTACTTACTTTTTCTGGAAGATGCTTAATACGCCCAGCACAGACTTTCTCTGCCCTGCTTCCAAAATCCTCACAAAATTATGGCATCCATGCCTCAGCTTTGTCGTTTTCTCCATTTAATGGATACAATGCTGCTTGTGAGATTAGCACGTCTCCCTTAAGCAGAGTAACATTCAATATCCAAAATAAAGATGACTTTCAAGAACGTGTAGTTGGATGTGACACACCAGTCGTGGTAGATTTTCATGCACAGTAAGTTTCTTGCACACTTAATACATACGTGAGGGGGGATGGGGACTGTCATAGATTTCAGTGTCTGCAAATCAGTACTGCTCACTATAATTTTTTTTTTTAATTCCCTATACCACAAGGTGCCTTAAAGAGACCCTGTAATGTGTGATTGTGTTTCTGTCTGGCAGTAAGGCCGCAGACTTCATGGCTTTACTACCTTAAGGCCCATACACACGTCGGATTTCCGCGAACGACGGGTCGTTTGCACGCCCCGTCGTTCGCCCGCTAAATCGGGCGTGTGTACAGGCTGTCGTTCGCTTGATAAGGGTGAGTTTGAGCGCTCCGCCGGGCGGATCGCTCAAACTCACCCTTATCAAGCGAACGACAGCCTGTACACGCCCGATTTAGCGGGCAAACGACGGGGCGTGCAAACGACCAGTCGTTCGCGGAAATCCGACGTGTGTATGGGCCTTTAGCATCACGCCCTGGCAAGTCCCCATAGCTGGATGATAATCCCATTGTTTCCTTGACTATCAAACCTCCCCCTTCCCTCTCCTACCTGACATCTACCTGGCCTTGGTATTGGTGCAGGGCGCAGGTGATGACATCATCAGGAGCTTGGGAGGCGGTGAGTCAGGAACAGGTATAGGTAGAATGGGGCAGTAGTGGTCACAGTGGCACCTCCGAAGTAGAAAGTCGAACTGAACCCAGTGACCCAGTAGAGCTTCCCAAGTGGCAGAAGCCTGTATGGTATACAGCCATGTGGCTATTTTACTCTCACAAAGTCCAAACAGGATCTCTTCAAGCAGTTTGTGAACTAGCCTATATCCTCATGGGGGATTCTCTAAGTTTTCTTTAATAAAAAAAAAAAAAAAAGACCTGCTGAACGGCAGTTGCTCAGTCCAACTGCCAGAATAGTGTATGAGCTAGGAGGCTGACTGTCCAACACCTTGGTAGAGCTTCTTGCCAGGGAGTGCTTGTAAAAGAATGAAAAAAACCCTTTAGGATCCCCCATGAGAAGAACTGGTCCAAAACCTGTCCATAACAGGTAAGAACCATTAGATTAAAAACACTAATGGTGGCCACACACATTAAAAAAAAATTCCTATTTGACAATTTCAAATGTTTTTGTTTTTTTTTTTGTTTTTTTGCTTGAATGAAAAATTAGACTCTTGTAAACCATGTACACACTCATATGTTCAATTTTGACACAATCAAGACAAAATGATCAAATAAATTATCTAAATTAGATGTAATATATACTTTTTCAATCATAAATGGTTATTGGGTGCTCTGTGCCATCACTGCTATGTATAAAGGCACACAACACAAACAATCTTAGAAAATGTTCCTTACATTAACCACTTAAGCCCAACTGGACGAGATTTCTCGTCCAGTTGGGCCGCTAGCCCACCGATCAGTGAAAGGGATTATAAATCCCTTTCGCTGATCGGACCCCCCCGGAGAAAAGCCGACAGCGTCTCTTCAGACGCTGCGGCTTTACGCTGCGGCTTTTCTGAGCTCTGGTCTCCTTTCTTCTGCCTGGGAGCGAGGTCGATCGCTCCCAGGACTTTTTGATTCTGGCCATCTTGTGGCCAAATAGCAAATTACACCTAAAAAAAAAAGTTTTAAAAATAAACATATAAATATATATAAAAAAAAAAAAACCTGTTTACCTCCCACACCAAAAAATACCCACATACAAGTTTAAATTAAAAAAAAAAAAACCATAAATAGTTACCTAAGGGTCTGAACTTTTTAAATATGCATGTCAAAGGCGTATATCAATATGATTTAATAAATTATGGGCTTCTAAACAGTGATGGACGCAAAACGGAAAAAATGCACCTTTATTTCCAAATAAAATATTGTCGCCATACATTGTGATAGGGACATAATTTTAACGGTGAAATACCCGGGGCATATGGGCAAATACAATACGTGAGTTTTAATTATGGAGGCATGTATTATTTTAAAACTATAATGGCTGAAAACTGAGAAATAATGAATTTTTTCCATTTTTTTCTTATTCTTCCTGTTAAAATGCATTTACAGTAAAGTGGCTCTTAGCAAAATATACCACCCACAGAAAGCCTAATTGGTGGCGGAAAAAACAAGATATAGATCAATTAATTGTGATGAGTAGTGATAAAGTTATTGGCAAATGAATGGGGGTGAAAGTTGCTCGGATGTAAAAAAATTTCAACCCTTCGGGCTTAAGTGGTTAAACTTCCATGAAACCTGCTAGATTTCATGTTTGCTTGCATGAACTCAATGGCTCCAGTCTGCTGATCACCTGACATTTAACTGCTAAACCATAACCAACACAACTGCCATCTACGTGTTTACTATTTAGCTGCATCAGTGCTTTACTTCAGCTAACATCTGGAAATATGCCTGAAGAAGGGGACTACATCCCAGAAAGCTTGCATAATTTAACTTTATCAGTTACCCATTAAAAGGTATTACTTTTACAAGACTTTTTTTTTTTTTTCTACCTACCTTACATAAACAAATTTGTTTCTCATTTATTTCAATCAACAACACTACATTTATCACAGTGAAATAAATACATTCTATCTAATGTGTCACTTTGACAAACAAGCTTCTTTATTCTTGAATGTATACTTAAAGGATTTATGAGGCGAGAATGGTAAAAAAAAAAGAAAAAAAGTTAACTACCTGGCTACAAGTTTTATCCACAGAGGACGCTGAGGAAGTCATCCGCGTCCTCTGTTTCATTCCGCCATGGTGTCTTTCTTATTTTCACCCTGAGGTCGACCCGATCCTTCGGTTCGTCTGCATTTGCCACGTCCAAGAGACTGCCGGGAGCCATGACGGGACTGGAGGAAGATTCAGAGCTGAGCAGCCGCACACGCGGCTCTGAGAACTACGCAGGCGCGGCAGGACCTGGAAGCTATCTTTAATGGGGTAGATGCAGAAGACCCGAGGGATCTGGTCAGGTCCCGACCTCCAGTGTGAAAGTAAGAAAGACACCACGGCGAAATGAAACAGAGGACGCGGATGGCATCCTCTGTGGATAAAACTTACCATTTTTGCCTCGTAAGACCTTTAAAATTAGGTCAAATGACTTTTATACAACCTTCCACACACCATTCAATTTCTGACTAAATGTATCCAACCTTTCCGATAGATTTTGCCAGCAGTGAAATTTATCTTTGGAGCTGAAAATATAACGTGTGTGCTTTATTGGCTCATTCCGCCCATTTGTATGATGTTGTGCATTACATCGCAGCACAATTGGGATGCAATAAGCAAAGATGTCAGAAATTGCACCCACAGCAATGTCTTATGTTCTCCACTAACACAATGTGTACTGTAATCTGATATCACATTAGCTGCATTAATTTTTTTTTCTACTCTATTCAGTGTAGTGACTAGTGTCAAGGTTACAGTGCATTGTACTGCAGATGTCTGTGTACAACACTCAGGCACCTATGATTCCTAAAGGAAACTGTAGTTTTTTTGTTTGTTTTTTTTACAACTCAACTGCCGGGTATTGGCTGCATTTGGTCAAATGATTTGGCTTCATCCGCTCCTTCCTGATACCAGTTGTCATTTGCATCTTAACCACTTTTTTTCACCTTTCAGCACTCCTTCCATTCATTCGTCTATAACTTTATCATCACTTATCGCAATGAAATGAACTATATCTTGGTTTTTTCGCCACCAATTAGGCTTTCTCTAGGTGGGACATTATGCCAAGAATTATATTATTCTAAATGTGTTTTAAAGTGAACCTTAAGCCTGTTAAAAAAAAAAATGAGATTAACTCACCTGGGGCTTCCCTCAGCCCCCTGCAGCCGATCGGTGCCCTCGCAGCTCTGGTCCGATGCCTCTGGACCCGACGGCGACGACTTCCGGTTTCGCCGTCACCGGCCGACAGGCATGGGAACGCGAGTGATTGTTCGCGTTCCCAGCCTGTATATCGCCCCCTATGCTGCTATTGCGGCCAGTAGGTCGCAATAGCAGCAAAGGGGGCGATATACAGGCTGGGAACGCGAACAATCACTCGCGTTCCCATGCCTGTCGGCCGGTGACGGCCAAACCGGAAGTGTTCGCCGGCGGGTCCAGAGGCATCAGACCGGAGCTGCGAGGGCACCGATCGGCTTCTGGGGGCTGAGGGAAGCCCCAGGTGAGTTAATCTCATTTTTTTTTTTTTTAACAGGCTTAAGGTTCACTTTAATGGGAAAATAGGAAAAATGTTTCGGCCATTATAGTTTTTAAATAATGCATGCTACTGTAATTAAAATCCATGAAATGTATTTGCCCATTTTATCCCGGTTATTACACCGTTTAAATTATGTCCCTATCACAATGTTTGGCTCCAATATTTTATTTGGAAATAAAAGTGCATTTTTTTCAGTTTTGCGTCCATCCCTAATTACAAGCCCATAGTTTATAAAGTAACAGTGTTATACCCTCTTGACATAAATATTTAAAGAGTTCAGTCCTTAAGGTAACTATTTATGTATTTTTTTTTTTTAATTACAAAAAAAAAATAAAATTGGGGTGTGTGGGAGGTAATGAGTTAATTTTATAATGTAAAACTAGGTATTTATATATGAAAAATGTTTTGGATGTAGTTTTACTATTTGGCCACAAGATGGCCACAGTACTTTTGTGTGCATGCGTCCTGTAAGCGTAGGAAGTTCAGGGAGGCTGGTAAACTTTTTTTTTTTTTTTTTTTTTTTTTTATTTACAATGATCGCACTGCTTCTCATAGAAGCAGCCGATCATTGCTGGGGGGCTGAGATCAACGAACGGGAATGGTTTTTCCCGTTCATTGATCTCCGGGCAAGCGGGCGGCGGTGTGCACAAGAGCTAGCGGGAGGGTGGACAGCGACGGGGCGATACGTATATCTACGCCCCTGGTGGGCAAGTGGATAATTGCATAATTTGAAGAATACATTTTTATTTTTTTGCTTGAGGGAGAGGGAAGATAACCGGCAATCCCCTAGTTTGGTTAATTTCCTGGTCTTAAAGAGTAGATGATAAGGTGGCCACTAACAATGCAATTTACTGAACGATAGTTTACAAACTATTCTTTGTATGAACAATCGGAAATTAGTTTGGGACCACTAATGGACAAAAATCTTCTAAACAATCAGATCAAATTTATGAAATCTATCCAATATTCGGATCGATTTCATTAATCTGATCGGATTGGTTAAATGAAAAGCAACAGCTGGGTTCTGTAGTGTGTGTGTGTGAGCCAGCTGCATTATAAATCAGCAGGGGCGTATCTGCTAGCAGTATAGCAGAGAGCAGTATGTCGCAAGAGCTGATGTAATGACGCAGCTCAGTTGTATAGGGGAATAGTGTGGTGTTAGGAGCTATTTTTTTAACACAAGGTCTATGGTGAAATGTATGCTGTCCATATTAAATAATTGGGGATAATGGAACAGCATAATTTTCACTATAGTACCCCTTTTAACCACCCTGGCGTTCTGATTAAATCGCCAGGGTGGCTGCGGGAGGGTTTTTTTTAAATAAAAAAAAAACTATTTCATGCAGCCAACTGAAAGTTGGCTGCATGAAAGCCCACTAGAGGGCGCTCCGGAGGCGATCTTCCGATCGCCTCCGGCGCCCAGAATAAACAAGGAAGGCCGCAATGAGCGGCCTTCCTTGTTTTGCTTATATCGTCGCCATAGCGACGAGCGGAGTGACGTCATCGACGTCCTGACGTCAGCCGCCTCCGATCCAGCCCTTAGCGCTGGCCGGAACTTTTTGTTCCGGCTGCGCAGGGCTCAGGCGGCTAGGGGGGCCCTCTTTCGCCGCTGCTCGCGGCGAATCGCCGCAGAGCGGCGGCGATCAGGCAGCACACGCGGCTGGCAAAGTGCCGGCTGCGTGTGCTGCACTTTATTTGATAAAAATCGGCCCAGCAGGGCCTGAGCGGCAGCCTCCGGCGGTGATGGACGAGCTGAGCTCGTCCAGACCGCTCAGGAGGTTAAGAAACCGTATTCTGTCATGATATGCTAGTGATAACTACCGGTGCTTCCTCTGTAAAATCACTTGGGCGCCACACTACAGGAAACACATTGAAGTTTTAGAACATGGGCAACTAAATTAATTAAAGGGATGGAAAATCTCACTTGGCAAGAAAGGTTAGACAATCTGTGCCTATTTAAGGTCTGCACACATGCTAGACTGATGTAACCCTACTGGGATCGGGAACCGATCCATCGGGTGACCTTACTGGGCCAAGGCTGTCAGCTTGGGCCTATAGGCTAACAATGCATTCTGTGTCTCCGCCGGGCAGCTGTGGGCTGATGCAGCGGCGCTTATGTGACGTCACAGGGTGAGCGTGGAGAACAAAGTTGTCACCTGGGTGAGTTGATTCACCTGGCAGACCGCTAGCCGGTCAGGGACTGCTGTACAAATGTTGGATTATCGGCATAGACGGCCATTATTGGTCACTTCAGCTGACTTAAATCTAGCTTGTGTGCAAGCCTTTAGCTTGGAAAAAGAGAACTGAGAGGTGACCTAATTAACATGCATGAATACATCCAAGGGCAATATAAAAGCTTGGTAGTTGAGCTTTTTAGCCCTGTGTCTGAAAAAAGACGACCTACATATGGAGGACCATATACCACCTGTGTAGAAAGGGGTTCTTAGTAGTAGGTGTGAGCAAGATGTGCAGGGCCCTATGCAATTACTGAACTCACATGGACTATCTTATCACCTTAAGGGTGAGAACTTTTCAACTGATCAGAGCAGGGGAGAAGCCCCTATAGCCCATCTGCCACCGGCTTCTGTGGCATCTGGGAACCTTCTTTACTAATGCTGTAAATACACGGTACGTTTTAGTGCCGCGTATCGAGCTGCTGGCTCGATTACGGCTCGTCCCCTCGGATCGATTCCCGCTTGTACCCGCAGGCGGCTTATCTTCCGCTTCGTTTATTCTTTTGTCCTGCCCGCCGGTATCGAGCGCGAATCGATCCGGCGGGGTATTGAACACGTCGGATATTATCAATCGAGCCATCAGCGGCTCGATTGATAATAAAAAACATACCGTGTATTTACAGCATAAGGAGACCCCAGATGCCTTCCATAGACAGCCATTGTCTTACGTTCCTATTGTAGTCAAAGGCCAATATTTTGGGAAAACCAGTTAACCTATCTTTTAACCTAACTCCAGACTATCTGATAAGGTCCCCCCCCCCCCCCCTTTATTACCACTAAGTCATTAAAAACTCCCTTCTGCCTATTTAAGGTGTTTAAAAAAACAAGGTAAACTTTGATAGTGTTCCTTTTATAAATCATGCTTAGGGCCCTTTTCCACTACAGCGTTTGCGATGGCTTAATCGCAAAACCGCTAGTGATTTTAAAATCGCTACGGTTTGCTTTTTAACATAGGAATCGCGGTAGGTAATTTCCACTACCGCGATTCGTTTTTTACTTGATTGTGATCGCGCCACGGAACGATTTTTGCTGCGATTTTGCTCTGCAGTGCATAGCATAGCAAAATCGCGATCGCAAACGTCGTGAAATCGCTGGGAATTTTTTTCTTTTGCTGAATCGCAATCGCTAGCGTTCAGCGCGAACGCTAGCGATTTGCTAGTGGAAAAGGGCCCTTAATGTGGCCAATGACAAGTTTGCCACTCAAAGCATCAAGAAGCAGGATTGTCATGCTTAACCCCGTTGGTGCAGGACTAAAACTTTGTGAATCATTACATTACATTATATTTAATGTGCTCCTTCTAATATCTAATTCCTCAGATGGTGTGGTCCATGCAAGATCTTGGCTCCCCGACTGGAGAAAGCAGTTGCCAAGCATCAAGGAAAAGTTTTAATGGCGAAGGTGGATATAGATGATCATACGGACCTTGCTCTGGAGTATGAGGTATTTTCTTTTTTTCGTTATATGGTTTTCATGGTTAACTGGTTCACACTGGTTGGCTTAAAGCCTAAGGAATACCATATCTATATAGTGTGGATATGCTGTACCACTCTCAGGTGTCTCAGGTTTGGATATGCTGTACCACTCTCAGGTGTCTTGTAGTTTCCACTGACAATCTGGAATGGATGCTTGTCATTCTATAAACACACATACTCTGTTGAAAAGAAGAAAAATAAAAGTTTAAGTTTGTCCGTTGCCATGATGCAAAAGACATATGTGAACGGGCCCAAAGGAAAGCAGAAAACAGTCTGGCAGCAAACCTAAAAGATTAAGTTGCATAGTAGGAATTGAAAGCCAAAGATGGTGAATTTATAAGAATCTGTTGTAATCACTATATGCATGCATGCTAGGTACCATTGAGATTGTATTTGGGTAAGGGTTTAATGTATGCATTGGTAATCACCTGCTTCACACAGCTTTCAGTGCCTGCATAATTTAGTAGAGGGAGCCGCAGATGTTCTCAAGTCTGTGGCTCCATCAGAAATGGCCATTAAACTAGTCTCAATCACAAACGCCTATTTTGTAGCTTGTTACAGAGTACCATAAAAGCCCTGTTCACACTCAGAACCGCAAATCGTGATTGCAATCCCCATTTTGCATTGCTATATTTCGTGATTCTTACACGATTGCATTGTGTGAAGCACAACGCAATTGCCTGGAAAATCCTGCATGCAGCGCAATTTCGGTAGGTGGAAATCACAATCACTCCGCAATAGCCGCAGTGTGATTAATCCCATAGGATTACTTGTGCTGCAACCCTTTGCTGATCAATAGCGATCAGCAAAGCGCAAAAGTGGACTGAAAGTGCCTGAGTGGGAACGGGCCTGTTGAATTACTTCTGTTCCTAGCGTATCAGCAAATCCTGTGTACTGCATAGCATAAACATACATTTTGGAAGAAGCCTCTGTTTTTGGCTCTTAAGAATTAGTATATCAGTGATTACGCTTCCCTCTCTACACTGGAAAGAGTCTGATGATGCAAGTTTTTTGGTTTGATTTTTAACATGTCTGCTAGCACACTTTTTTTTGTAAAAACAATTTCTTGAAACCTGTATGTAAAAGAATGTTCTCTTTTACAAAGCTCAACTTGGGCCCATATGCAATCAAGTTTTCCTTCTGCGTTATTTCCTATGAGATAATGTTTAATTTTCTCTTTAAAATAACTTTTTAGCACTTTTCTATTGAAAAAGTACTAAAAAGTAGGTGAAAAAAAGTACTATCAAAAATATATTGCTGGTGGTTTAAAGGGCATTTTATTGAGACGGTGGGAACATATCACCTAGGAGAAAACTCACGAGCAAATTTTGCATATGGGCTTTGGTTTCTAATTTCACCAACATGATGGCAAACTTATACTGCCATCTGTATTTCTAACCGTTAATTTTCAAGTCCTCTTAGGACATCACACATGAGATGACCCTAAAGAGGAACTCCAGTGAAAATAATAATGTAATAAAACAAAAAAAAGTGCCTCATTTTTACAATAATTATGTATAAATTATTTAGTCCATGTTTGCCCATTGTAAATGCTTTCCTCTCCCCGATTTACATTGTGAAATTTTTACTGCTGGCAGGTGATGTCAGTGGAAGGTGATGCTGCTTGCTTTTTTGGCTGTTGGAAACAGCTGTAAACGGCTATTTCCCACAATGCAATGAGGTTCACAGACAGGAAAATGTTAGGACCATGGTCCTGACATCACACTGTGGGAGGGATTTCACCACAATATTAGCCATACAGACCCCCCTGATGATCCGTTTGAGAAAAGGAAAAGGTTTTTCCTGGGCAAGGGGTATCGCCTACTGATTGGGATGAAGTTCAATTTTTGGTTACTGTTTCTCTTTAAAGAACAACTATTAGCCATACTGTGCCTGGAAAAAACACCCCCAACCTAGCCAGATTATTTGTTGCTTATAGCCATATGGCTCTCAAACCCCAAATAGACAGACTACCCTTATGGATAACCCTTACCCCAGATAGACAGACAGTATGTATTTGTATGCAACCTGTATGTATTTAGAGAGTTTGGCCTGTTTAATTCCCCCTCATTTGTGTCTAATCACAAGTTGTAACTTGATCTCTCCCGTGTCACATGACTGCCACAGCAGAGATGGCTGATAAGCTCATTTGAAAACACAGGCTATTAACAATATGTCTGCTTCCATGAATCGGGAAGTAGAAACTGCAGATTTATTTAAGGGTTTGTATCAGCTGTAGCAAAGACATTTTTTTTTTTGTTTAAAGGTTATTATGCTGTTGCAAAAAAAGGGAGGGAGCGCTCCCATGGTGCATTAACTTTTTAAAATTGTAAAACTGCAATTAAAATTGCACTTACAGGATATGTAGTATTTCAAAGCTTTATAAAATGGTATGCTGTGGAGCACAGTATACACTTAAAGGTCCTCTTAAACCGGACCTGAACTCAGAACTCCTCTCTGCTCTAAAAGATATGCAAAGCATAATAACAATTGTAAAATAACAACTAGAAACTGCACTGGCCCTTTCAAAAGTATTTTTTGCTCTCAGAGCTGCTCCCATTGCTGGGTGGTGCCAGAGTACTGTATGCAAAACAGACAAAAAAGAGAGAGTGCTCCGATGGTGCATTAACTTTTTAAAATCGTAATTAAAATTGCACTTACAGGATTTGTAGTATTTCAGAGCGCAATCTCAAACAGCCGCCAGCAAGTCCTCACTCATTGCCGAAGCCTGGCCAGGGCTGGCAGTGCAGATGGAGCAGCAGGAGGGACATCCGACCGGCGGAAGCGGTGCCCAGGATGCCGTCTTACGTCACAAATGTAAGACGGCATCCTGCGCACCGCTCCCGCCGGTGTAATGACAGTACAACCCGAAAGCAGCCTTCCTCACTGAGTATCACGCATGCTCAGTGGCAACTTAAATGTTATTTCCCCCAAATATCTCCACTTCCGCACCACCTACACTGCCAAAATGTTCAGGGTAGGGAGAGGACTCGATCTACCTCTGTGCCAAATTGCAGCCCCCAAGCCCCGCTGATTCCTGAGATAGATTACAGTAACCTGTCTTGGGAACTAGCGGGTTTTGGGGGCTGCAGTTTGGCACAGAGGGCGTTCAGGGGGTCCCCTCCCTACCCCGAACATTTTTTGAGTATACATGATGCAGCAGTGCTCCATCTGCACTGCCAGCCCTGACCAGGCTTCGGCAATGAGTGAGGACTCGTTGGCGGCTGTATGAGATGCGCTCTGAAATACTACATATCCTGTAAGTGCAATTTTAATTACGATTTTAAAAAGTTAATGCACCATCGGAGCGCTCCCTCTCTTTTGTCTGTTTTGCATACAGTACTCTGGCACCACCCAGCATTGGGAGCAGCTCTGAGAGCAAAAAATACTTTTGAAAGGGCCAGTGCAGTTTCTAGCTAAGCGCAAGTTATTTTACAATTATTATGCTGTTGCATATCTTTTAGAGCAGAGAGGAGTTCTGAGTTCAGGTCCGGTTTAAGAGGACCTTTAAGTGTATACTGTGCTCCACAGCATACCATTTATAAAGCGCTAAATCCAAAAGTACAGAGCCAGGCATCGGTATCATTATATATCATTAGCCTCTAACAAAACCGTGAATCTACCTTTACTCTGCTCAGGGGCAAACCCAGGATTTTCAAGGGGGGATTCCTGAAAGGTCTCCCTCAGCAATGCACAGTACAGTATATTAATATGGTAGGACATCAAGCTGGGTACACATAATGCAATTTCCCGTCTGACCGACAACCGGATCGATCAGGAGCAGTTTGGATACAGATAATAATGAGGACAGCCAACATTGGTAATGAAGGGGAAAGTAAAGCATTCACACAGCAGGACTCAGGGCTGTGCTCATACCTGACTCTAAGTTCCCCAGAGCTGCTCCATGCACTGTACACATGCTGCTGCTCCATCCAAAGTCAACTATAGCAGGGAACGAAAGGGGGCAGTGCTGTGAGCTGCAGGATGCCTGCGTTTGCCTATGCTACTTATTGGGCTTGATTCACTAAGACATCCTTGAGGCCGTGGGAGGGTTTTTTGTAACCTTTTTTTATTTTTTTTTTAGCATGTAGCTAGCCTAGCGCTAGCTACATGCTTTCCCCCTCCCTGCGGCGTCCCCCCGTATGCGCCGATCGCCGCCGGCGCATATGCCCGAGGGCTTCCCCCGTCACCATGGCGACTGACGCGATGACTTCATCGACGTCGTGACGTCAGAGGGAGTCCCAATTCACCCCTCAGTGCTGCCTGGCACTGATTGGCTAGGCAGCACACGGGGGGGCACCCTCTGATGCGGCGAATCGGCGCGGAGCGGCGGCGATCGTGAGTAACACGCAGCTAGCAAAGTGCTAGCTGCGTGTATAAAAAAAAAATTCTGCAGATCGGTCCAGCGGGGCCTAAGAAATCCTCCTGCGCGGCTTACCGCTAAGGAGGTTCACATGCCTTATCAGAGTAGCATAGCGAACTTATGCCTGCTAATTGGCAATGCCGAGAGCGCCACTCGTCCTTCCCTGAGCCCCTGCGGGTTCGTAGCGCTCTCTGTGCTACTCTGATAAGACATGTTAACTTTGATAAGGCGTGCTAACTTTGATAAGGCATGCTATTTGTCGTAGTGAATCGAGCCCATTATGTCTAGGGGAATAGGTACACTGCCAGAAGCCAGCCATAGACAAGTAGTCGCGTAATTACTGCTGTTCAGCTGAAGTAAAAATATTGAATATTTTTTCTGGTAGTTCAGTAGTTTCCTCTGATGACCGTAACTTTGCCATGACCTATCGTTTCCAAACGGGCATTTGCAAATACTAATTATGCTTAGCTTGTAGTTTTTAGCTAAATATTTTTTTTTCTTTGCAGGTCAGTGCTGTACCTACAGTCCTTGCTATGAAAAATGGCAATGTTGTGGATCATTTTGTGGGCGTTAAAGATGAAGATCATTTGGAGGCATTTATTAAAAAGCTTGTCGGGCCTTGTCCTTAGTAAGAAGTATATTTAAATACCCCCAACATAACTTAACTCAAAAATGGTGACACAAAGACTTCTGTTCTAAAGTCTTGCTCTTCCAAGAGATTTTGGACCCCGTATATGCATGTGTTGAAATGTTTATATTTTTTCGTTAATGTGAACCTGTTTTCTGCCTACATGTAAGTCATGCAGACTCCTAGATGTGTCTACATGCATGTTCATGTAACAGCAGGGTGCTTCTGGAATGCCTGTATTTAGGATACTAAATTGTTGTGAGATAAGACCACCCTTTTTTACAGTAAGCCTTTCCTCAACTCCTTTTTTTTTAGTTCAGAAGACTGCTTATTACAGATGAGCCAGTAGGAAAACTTGGAAAGCTGGTACTGTAGAGTTGGGAATAGTCAGAGAGGGGTGAACAAACAACCTGAGTGGGTCACTTTTACCAATTCTCTGAACTCGGGGCTCCCATGAGCTCTCCCCACCCTGCTGCTGGCTACGTGAACAGGCACATATGGGTGCCTTCATTTCATGTATTCTGGCAGTGCTAATAGCGCTAAGTGATCAGAATTTCTCTTTATTGAATAAAATTAAGGTATAATTTTTAAAAGAATATGTATTGTACATTATTTCTCAGGACATATTTAATTACTTTAGATGTGAGACTGGCAGAATGAAACCTGAAAGAGCTCAACTGCGTAATTAAGGTACCATGGGACTCCTGGATTTTAAGGATATACTAGTTGTTCCCATACTAGTTGCCCCAACCAAGTTTGGGTAAAAAGGTTTACACAAAACCATAAATTAAATTTAAACATTTGCCAGTCCAGTTAACACTCTAAATGAGGCCCAGAGTGTGCAGGAAACTTTATGCCAGATAATCACAGGGTAAGAAAATGTTTCTAATCATTTGCCAGATAATCACAGGGTAAGAAAATGTTTCTAATCATTTGCATTCTTCTTTTCTAGCTAGTGCTAGTCCGCTGAGCCACTGTGCGAGTAAATGCTATGATCTACAATGTCAGATCTGTCATGCATACAGCATCTATGGATGCTTGGTTACAGTAGGCAGAGTATACAGAGTTGCTCTTTTTCATTTAACTAGTGCAGAAATAAAGGTAAAATGCAGACAGCTGCAATCTGTAGTTTCCTGTCACATTTTTTTTCACTAACCTCTTACTTCCCTGAATACTGTCAAAGGAAACCCAAAGTAAGAGGGCTACATGGAGTGCTATTTCTGTCACCTTTTTAATATGCCATTTACTTGGTTGTCATGTTGATCTTTTGGCTTCAGTATTTATGGCTGACTACACATGAGCCAATATTTACTCTAATCAACAAACAATCTGATAAAAAATAAAATAGCCAGGCAAGTAACCTAAGCAAAGAGGACTCGGCAATAGCATCTTCCAGATTTCTTTCAGTTAAGGCTCGTACACCCGTCCAGCAAAGTGCGCCACCAACTCCACCACATACCACACGACCAAGTAATTGCACGACTTGTATTTTCCACGCATCAACCAACTGAACTACCAACTCCTTTGCATACTGCACATTATTAATTTTAACAAACAGCGCTGCAATGCTTTAAATACAAATATAGTCTCAATATGTGACCAATAGTATCAGTCCCAGTTTCAGTTCATATAAAGGCTCTGATGTATGCTTTGTATATAGGGTGTAGCATTAACCCTTCTAAGACCTTTCTGTATGTAATACAGCGCTCCACTTCACTTCCACAGTGATAGATAGGAAAAAGTGTCCCCTTAGGGACCGCACTCACCCGTCCCTAATGACCACTGTGAGACTGGTCAATAATCGCTCTAGGTATCCTCCCTGCTCGAGCTGTCCACCGATCACCGGTCGTCCAGTCTGTGCTTTCCAGGGGTGATGGTTCCTCCAGAGAAGTTAAAGTTCACATGTACCTCATGAAAGAATTAGCATCCCATAGCGTGATTTCGTATGAACTATTTTATTTTGTTTAAAACAGCATTCAGAGTATTAACGGGCTCTCCCCCGTGCCTCCCGGGTAGGCTTGAAGAAAGTTCAGTTTCTCTGTTATCCCGATCTCGGTCGTAGCGTGCTTCCTGGTTGTCCCCTGGCTCCACCCTACGCGTTTCGTCACGCTTGTGACTCATCAGGGGCGTGCATACTGCACATGCAAACAAAACGACGAACGACACAATATGGTCACATTCAAAGCAAGCACAAGTTGTTCAAATGACTTGTACACACGTGGCCAACTTCGTTCAACAGACCAAGTTTGGACGATAGTTGTGCAAAATAGTTGCATGTGGGTACGAGCCTTTACGTTTCCTTTAAAATGTGTGCTAATTTTAATGTAATATGTATGATTTTAATGTATGCTGTGAATAATACCATGGTAATGGAATTCTTCAGTGCTTCGGATGTGTTGTAAATCACTTTTTTCACTTGTTTCAATAAAGTAGTAAAACAAAGCTCTACGTTTGCAGATAAGCAAAGTGTGTTTATGTATAAATCTTGTTTGGGTACCAGGTGTAGTTCCATTAGTTATTTAACACTATAAATGTGTGTTTCCTAGTGATTCATTGCATTTGAATAAAAGTGCCTTTCCAGAAGTTCTGAAAAAGGGCTGATATGGTCACATGGGTAGTCTGACGCCTAACCTCAAGCACATAACAGTAGTCTCCAGTCCAGACTAATATATACACTTTGTGATAAATTCAGCACTACATTTTGCATTTGGTATTACAAAATTGCAGCAATGGTGATAACGTAATGTTAAAAACAAAACCAGTGCAAAATGGGACGCCAGGAACGGTGAAAACTGCCTGATCCAATTAGCGCCCCCTCCCCCCAGATCACCAGGTCAGGAAGTTTTTTGTTTTGTTTTTTTTAAAGCCGACTAGGATTCCAGAAATATTTAAATAGTATCACTCTAATAGTCATTCAGTTTTTAACATCACATACCTCTGCATGGTGCATGGGCATAGTGCAGGGAGTCCCTGACACTGTGGTGGCTTGGAGGTTAGTATTGGCAGGCGTTCACAACTCCCTGCATTTGGACTATAAGACGCAGTGACTCCATCCCCGTCCCCACCCCCCCACCCCACACACACTTTTGGAGAAGAAAAAGTGAGTCTTATAGTCCAAAAAATACTGTATTTTTCCACACTCTCAATCCACTTCCCTACCTGAAAATTACAACAAATGTCAATATTTTCCCTATAACCCCAGCTCATCAAGGATGTTTAAAGGGATACTTAATTGTACAAAAAAAACCAGTTTTACGTGGGCACACCGAACGGCGAGAGCAGGACAGCGGCAGGGAGCGGAGGTAACCGCGTGGGGCAGTCGGCTGCAAGGGGCTGGAGAAAGCCTCAGGTGAGTAAAGCTTATTTTTATTATTTTCCCTAATAACTCCTTTAACCACTTAACAACCTCTGCCACGCTTATCTACGCCCCTTTAAACTTCACCTGAGTCACAGGGGCGTAGATAGGCAACTCCTGTTTATTTTGCTGCTGTGCGCGTTTGCGATCGCGTTCGCGTGCACGCGGATGTGCATACGCGTCGGGCACCCGCTGGTCCTTGATTGGCTGATGTGAACATGTGTTCACAAAGCCAATGACTGTGCTCATTCATGCAGAATGTGTGTAAACATTGCATCAGTCTCTATGCTGTTACAGTTACTGAGATCACTCGTGAGAGGATCTCAGATAACTAACACAGCATTAGTGACTGATCAGCATCAGTGAGGTTTCTTTTAAATAAATTATACCCCCATTAAGCCCATTAACCCTTGCCTCCCTTAAATAAATGTGAAAATTGCTGTGGTTTTTAGGTGAAAAACCCTGTGGTAGAGAAGTGGTTAAGGATCCCTTTAAAGAGAATCTGAAGTAGATTGTTTTACCTCTTATTGTTGTGCAGGCATCTTCAGCATTAAAATCCAGTTTGGTTTGCTGCATCCCCGCGGCAGAACGAGTGTCTTGTCCCCCAGAAATGAATAGATTTTACAATCGCAGAATTTTCCTTCCTGGAAGAGGCAGAGCTGTGCGCAGTAGCTCTGCCTCTTCTCCAGTCAATCTCTGCCTCTTCCCGCCCCTCTCAGTCTTCTTTCACTGGGAGGCCAGAGATTGTCTGGAGAAGAGGCAGAGCTACTGTGCACAGCTCTGCCTCTTCGGGGCAGCAAAATCTGCGACCTGAAAAGTCGTGTAATCTATCTATGGAATTTCTGCAGGGAATTAATACTTGTTCTGCTGCGGGATGTGGCGAAACATCCTGGATTTTAATGCTGAAGATGCCTGCACGATAATAGGTAGAAAAAACTCTTCAGATTCTTTTTAAGGATAATATTTGACTCCGCTCTCTCTTTTTTTTTTTTCCACACATTTGCTCATTTACTGTCGCCTGTCATCTTCATCTAAAAATATGTCTAGCATCTGTCACTGCCTCTGGACATTTGCTGCATGCCCTAACATTATCCCACTTTGACTATTGAAACATCCCTCTCTATGGCCTACCATCTAACAGATTAGCATCTCTACTATAATAATTAACTCTGCTACTTGACTCCTCCACCTTTTTCTGTTCACCAACTGCTGCTCCTCTTTACCAAACTGGTATTGTTAAAAAGGAAATAAACATGGCAGCCTCCACAGTCTTCTCACTTCAGTTGCCCTTTTAAACAATGCCAGTTGCCTGTGTCCTATCTTTTTGGCTGCAGCAGTTTCTGACTAACACACTTAAAACAAGCATGCAGCTAATCTTGTCATATTTAAGACATCTGTTTTGCATGCTTGTTCAGGGTCTGTGGCTAAAAAGTATGAGGCAGAGGATCAGCAGGACAGCCAGGCAATGTCCATTGTTTAAAAGGAAATAAATGTGGCAGCCTCCGTACCCTTCTCACTTTAGTTGTCCTTTAAGCCTACTCTAAAAACTTCTAGGAGTATGTAGATGTAATATAAGTGCAGTGTATTGATATAATCAATCAGCACCAGAGGTTTGCCAATCCACCATGGAACAGTTTGTCAATGATAAACAATAATCATCAGCGCTCTCTATTGCACTCCCACACACTGCAAAGCCTGCAGACACCTTGTGCTCAATATTGGAGACAGTGACCATCACTCAAAAAACATATGCAGTAGTCAGGGCTATGTTCAAACACGGGGGTACACTTTATTGCAACTACTCAAAATCATTAAAATAAAACACAAACTCCCATCGTGGGTCCATGCACACTCAATATACTATTGCACAATAACCAGTAAAGTGCTGAGAAAGTCACCAGACTGTAGTTCCGAGAATGCTCGTTCTCCTTCCTGATCAGGTTTCGGCCTTCTGCTGTCATCAGAGGATAGGAGAACGAACATACACCTGTACACCAGGTGTACGCTGGTGTCGTTCTCCTGTCCTCTGATGACGGTGGAAGGCTGAAACCTGGTCAGGAAAGAAAACGGCATTCTCTGAACTACAATCTGGTGATTTTTCTCAGCACTTGGCAAGGTGTCTGCATGCTTCACCATGTGCGGGAGTGCAATAGAGAGCGCTGAGGTTTATTGTTCCTTTGACATACTGTCAGAACTTACCTGTTTAAGCAAATATAGTCTAGCCCAGGCCACTCCCTTCAGCCTCTGAGCAAGCTCTGCTTCTTGCAGGATCTGACTTTGGAACTAATCACATCCAAATATACAGCTTGCTCATTAAATTACGGTACCTCTTGTTTCCTTCCTGTCCCTCTAGATTGTAAGCCTGCATGGGCAGCGTTCTCTACCTTTTTTTGTTTCTTGCAGTTAGCTGCATGTTTAGTTAGGCACAATGCATTGGTCACTGTGACTTTTGTGGCCTACCACCTCTTTGTTTGCTTTTGGCTATATTAAATACCTGTGTATATTTCCTACTTTGTACAGTGCCAGGGAAAATGAATCCATGATAATAAATACAGAGTTATGTGGAAGTTATAGAGTATTTTTAGTAAATAATGGCTTTTATTTCTAGCCTGTTTGAATATTGGCTTCCCAAAGGTAAATAAAGTAATTTACAGGGCTATTTTAAATCCATAAAACTACGTCATTTTATGTCTACAAAATGTGGCGTTTCTTCCCAAAGCGTGCATTAGCAATAAGTATTTGACCCACAGCTATTGTTCTGAAGTGTTTTCTTTTATCAATAAACAAGGCCGGTATTCGTACAGAAAAAATGAATCATGCAACACGGGAGTCAAGATCTGACTCAAGGTTCCTAAAAATGTACTCGAGTGGTGTTGTAGTTCACACCACCTTGTTGTCACAGGTCTACTGAAAGACTACTACATCCTTTATTTACAATACTCATGGGCTTTAAAATATATGATGGTGCATAGATTGCAAACCAAAGCGGGTGTCTTTGCCTATCCACCCCACAGTTCACTGTCAGAATGTGCGAACAGTTAACTGGTCTGAGCACACAAGCTGTGGGGTGTGGCTAGCCCTGAAGACTTTGGTTGCACAGCATTGTTATTTCTTTGATAAAATCAAGACCATATTGTGTGGGGTGTACAATTGGACTACCCTGCAGCGGCTTATACAAGTGCAATAGATCTGCAATAGAGCTGTCCAGAATGCTCAAATATGGCAGCTCCTTGCATCTAAAGAGTTGCTGCAGGTCTCCCTCACACAGTTACTGAAAACAAGCCAGGGGAATAGTGCAAGGATTAGGGAGTGCAATACATATATACAGTGCTAACAGTGCTCGACATGTTTCATCTTAAACAGATTTCGTCAGGAGCAAGATAAAGTGCAAAAATAATAAATGGAGAACCCCCAACCGCCACCAAAGTATCCCCCAGCATCAAATGGCTCAAGTCAGAGCTGAAGTGCCCATCTATACAATGGGTTTAAATATGTTGTGGAGGCTGGGACTGACCTACCCCTTCCAGGCGACGCCCTCACACATCTCCGCCCATTCCCATTATCTCATGCAGAGATGTTAACTGTGAGTGTGCTGGCTGGCTTTTAGTCCAGACCTGTGCCCTGTATAATTTAAATGGCGCTGGCTACACATATGTGATTAGATGCCAGTAGTCTCATCTGTTAGCGGCCGTTACGTACCGCTGCTGAACTTCCGGTTCCGTGCCCGTGATCAGGCTAATGCTACCAATTGGATGTGACAGATTATGTAAAAATGTGCACCTCGTTTAGATCGCTAGGACTACACATGCCCTGTGGGCGCACTACAGATGGAGTGTAGTAACAATACTCTGGCCCTAAACCTGCATAAGTATGCATGTTGTGCGACCACATCGTCGCATGTTCCTGTATTTGTATAGCTGTGGAAAAATCTCCATGCGATGTGAATGCACAAGATAAACAGCAATGCGCAATACCCATGCATATTCCTACCACTGTGGATGCGACCATATTCTTTTAATTAGGTTTTTTTGGATTTTCTTTATGTCCATTTTTTGCTGTAGTTTGATTCATGGGCGTGATTAGGTAGGGTATGTACAAGGCACAGAAATTGAAGAGATTCTTATTTAAAAAAAAATAACAACTCTTTAATATTCAAGTCATCTGATACAGTATATCTTCATGCCTCCTGAAAGACTCAAAGCACCAGAGCTGCAGCCATTAGGGCGCGCTCTATGCTTAGCTATAGGGGTGTTTAGTTATTTAATTGAATAGGTTCTTACAAAAAATTACAACTCCTTAAAGGGAACCTGTACTGAGTAAATTATTTAAAATAAACACATGAGGTAACTTCAAATGAACATTACATAGTTACCTTGCCATTAGTTCCTCTCAGAAGCTCACCATTTTCTTCTGACAGTGATCCCTTCCAGTTCTGACAACATTTTGTCAGAACTGAAATATATCAGTTGCTGTCAGTTACAGCTGAGAGGAGAACTGATGTGTCCATGTTTCCCTATGGCTCAAGTGGGCGATATTACAGTTTAACTGTGTGCTGACCAGGAAGCTGTTATGGGGTAATGGCCATTTTCAAAATGGAGGATGGAGAATTCCATTGATCACAGTGGACAAACAGTACACAGGAGAGGAGAAAGAGATTGATGAGTAGACTACGCAGCAGGTAAGTATGACTTGTATATAGTTATTTTGACTTTTAATTTTTAGTTCAGGTTTTCTTTAAGATTCAAGTCATCTGATACTGTATATCTTTGTGCCTAAACTCACTTTAAAACTGTTCCACCAGATTTGCCTGATTTTACAGTCTTTCTGCATCCCCTGAAACAAGCTGTGTAGCCCAGAATAAAGCATAATATTCAGTGAGGAAATAGCATTTGAATAGTTTTGTTACCATAGTTAAGCTTGTTGAAATTTAGGGGGTCATTTACCATATTATTTTGCATTGTTCCTAATCAAGATGGTTGGCATCTGTTTTTTTTTTCCTCGTCATTAAATGGTACATGGTAAAATCTGTATTATGTGGGCCATTTACCAACACTGAATAATCCACACACTGAGCAATTGCATAGATACCGTATATACAGACAACTATTCTCAAACAACAGTGCTTTAGTATTTGAGGAGATAAATAATATTAAATGATCTGATCAATGGTTAGTAGGAAACATATTGCTGGTGTGTCTTGGAAAAGGTGTACTCTCAAGAAGCAGCTGAGATTAAAACCCTTGTGTTGCAGGCAGAATAGGTGGATTGATGAGTTAAACATCTAAGGCTAAAAATTCTAAATTTCACCCATTAGAAACATTGTTTATTTGTAACTACCAGTACTGGTGGACGGCTTATCCTTTTGTTTTGAGCTATTTTATTGTTGTGCCTCTTTCTGCATTTTGGAAATGTTTTCCTCTCACTTTAGGTTGTTACCAGAAATGGTGGTGCCCAGTAGGTGGGCACTAGTGACTCTGGCAACGTCAGAGCTCTCAAACTCCGGGGGGAGTTCAAGGGGGGGGGGGGTTATTCCTGAAGTCGAGGGTTAGTTCGACAATTTTTGCTGAGTTGAGGACAAGCTTATTGTCCTTACACCAGTTGCAGATAGGCTTGTTCACCACTCTTGTCCAAGAGGCCTATGATTGGGATATCATCCGGGAACTTTATCACCTTGATGGAGTTATTCTGTGAGGTGCAAAAGTTTGTACATGGGGAGAACAAGATTGGCGACAGGGCGCATCCTTGGGGAGCTTCTGTATTGGTGGTTGGCACTCGCAAGGAGAAAGTGTTAAGTTTCACCACCTGGGTCTTGTAAGTTAGGAAGTCCTTCAGCCACGTGCAGAGGTTGGGATGTACGTTGATTTGTGTCAGCTTATCGTAGAGGCTGTTGGGACTGATAGTATTGAAGGCAGAGCTGAAGTTGAGAAGGAGGATCCTGGCATGGGAGTCAGGTTTTTCCAGATGGGACAGAATGCACTCCAGGTTAATGTTAACAGCATCCTCTATGGACCTGTTTGTTCTGTAGGCAAACTGGAGAGGGTCGGTTAGGTCATTGGTGGCGAGTTTCAAGTGCAGCAAGAACAGCCTCTCAAAGAGTTTCATGGCATTTGAGGTGAGGGCGATTGGTCTGTAGTCGTTGAGGTCTGCAGCACCCGGTTTCTTTGGGACTGAGATTCAATACCTAACACCATTATTACAGTTACTTCCTCTAATTATGTCTAGTGTCACTGGTCCCCCAATTCCTTATTTCCATCCCCACTCCACTGTGACTGATTTTCACTGCCTCTGCTTTGTTTCCCCACCATGACTGATCCCTGTTATTACCACTTCCTCCTATTCCAACATTACTGATTTCTACCACTTCTATTCCAATTATGTTGCAGTATTATGCAAGGATCGTTGCTACTTTATGTCCCATGCCACCCAGCCATCACCAAACCTTCATTTTTTAACCTTCACCTCCCTCTATCTCCCCCTCAATGTCTCCTTAGGGATAGTAGATGATGCAAAGTGCGACTGATGCCGCCATAATATGGAAGCCACGGCTCTTGGCTTTCAGACATTATTCCACCCCTCTTTCCAAAACCTGTATGAGCAAAAACAAATTCCAGGTGCAACGCCCCCCCCCTTTCCTTTGTACTTAGCGAAATAAATGATTCTGGGAAAAAACACATCTCCTATTCTGAATACTCTGACTGTAATGATTACCTGATATTAAAACTGTTACCATAAGAGTAAAATGGCGTTCTTCTCTAATGGGAACAGTGAAGTGAGAGGAATACTGAGGCTACCATCATCATTCCCTTATAAATATTGCCAGTTACCTAGCTCTCATGCTGAGCTTCATGGCTGGTTTCCAAAAATTTGGCATGCGTCTTGTAGGACTCAAGCCAGCAATTGCACTGCCATGCACTGCTATAGGGATTATGTTTAGTGCTGCAGTAAAATGCAGCATGCTGTCCAAATTGCACTGGCATATGATTTGTATGGCAAGGTTTTCGGTGTAATATGCAGCGTTTCCCCGGTCTAATTGCTTGCGGGCAAATTCCTCAGCAGTGGAAATAGGCCCCTAGGCTATAGTTGATGTTGAGTCACACACCGGCACCGAACATGGAGACTAAAGCATCTGATATCCATGTTCATTTTGGACCAGTGACTTAAAGTGAAGAAAAAAAAGTTCCCTACCTCCCCCATTAATTTCCCCGGTGTCTGTCTCTCTCCCCCCCCCCCCCCCCTCCCGTATAGTTTCTTAGTGTCTAGTGGCCTTCCTTACTTCCTTATACCATTCCCTGATGTCTAGTGGTCCTTCTTTCCTCCCCTATACAGTTCCCTGTGTAGTGGCTCCCTCCCTCCCTATTCAGTTCAATGGTGTCTAGTGGCACCCTTCTCCCCTAAACAGTTCCCTGGTGTTTAGTAACCTCCCCATACAGCTCCCTGCTGCCTAGTGCTGTACCTCTCCCTCCCCCATATGGCTTTCTGGGTGAGTGACCTAGGGCTTCACCACAAACATAGCTTGCCTGGTGGTCTAGCGTGGGCCAAGCATAATGCAAAGTGGGGAAACCAGTTGTGAAACAAATTTGATGACTCTGTGAGCCAGGGTTTGACATGTATTCTAGTATTCTAGAGGCTAGTTGGGTAGAGACACTATGGAGTATATTCACTAAACTTCAGTAATTAGAATGACATGCATAGTCTTACTGCATGAAGAGTAGAGCAGAATGCAGTGCATTACACTCCACCCATCAACTTAATGCACGTTATTTGGATTACCAAGGTTTAGTGAATATAACCATAGGTGAGGAGATGAAGAGGCTAGCGAATGAGGCAGTGAGCCTCAAGATCTGTGACAAATTATTGGCCTGTCTGAAAAGGTGTGTTTTAAGGGTGTATTTCAAGGGTTTCAGGCTAGGAACATGATTGAGCACCTGAGTAAAAGTGTTCTAAAGAAAAGGTGACACCTATTAGAAGTCTTGGACAGAAGGGTATCATGTGAGGAGTGAAGGTGCAGCATAGAATAGGTTTTCATATATTCCAAGTCTTATTTTGGTAGGAACTATTCTCTTTATAAGGAATTTGTATTTTTCTATGTGTAATTTTAGACTTTGCTAGGAAAGTACCATTAGCAAAAATGCATTTCACCATGTACTAACAGCAGATTGAGGTTGCTAATGTCCAAGGACTCGATACAACTATATAAATAGTTGTGTCCTCGAACATCCTCCATGAAGGCCCTTTTCACACCAGGCATGATAATGCCCGTTTTGACCCAACGTGTATCGTACACAGTTTCACAGGCAAAATAAGAGTTCCAAGACTTTTATTTTGGCTTTCACATCTAGCAATGTGAAAATGTGCATTGTGATATAATGCCATCAGGAATGTTTAATCGCAAGATGCAAGCGATTTCCAGTTGAGTTAATTAGTACTAGTGTCGTTGATTCGTGCTGAAACGCAACTTCCTGCAGTCATGTAGTGCCTCATAATATGTGCACGAAATCTGGTTCATGCATGCGTTTTTTTTTTATTTTTTTTTATTTTTATAGCAGTTCCAATTACATGTACTCTTAGCTGTAATATCTATGTATCAGTTGCTTCCATTTTCAAAGTGAACCTAAGGGTACAGACTAACCAACAAGCTCATGGTGAACCAGAACTCATTAGTGTGTCTAAGGGGCTCCAATGGTCCAAAAAGCCCCCTTACTAAAATGCATGGAAAAAAAGTGAACTCAGACACTGTTAAAACATAAACCTAGAGATAAAGAAGCCTTCTATTCAGTTCCGACACTAGGAGGCAGTCTAGTACTGATTACTTTATCAATGCAGACATGAACATTTTCACTGTGTTGCAAGATGTGATTTTGTTTGTTTTAATTTTATAGTTGAGTGGGTATTAATATTTAGGGTGTTAATATTTATTTTCAATATTTGTATTAAGTCATAATTTAACAAAAATAAAGCAAGTTAATTTGACACTATAAATCCATATCAATTTTGAAGAAAAACATGCATCAGAACATTAGTCCATACTGATTAGGTAACAAAGAACTAATGAACGCATAGTTTTGTAACAGTGCCAAAACAAAAGCAACCTGAGCTGTTGTATTGTACATAGTTGTGATAGTGATTCATGCAATTTATCACTAAACAGAGCCATAACTAGAATGCCCTTTGGAGTGAGATGTAATCCAATAAAGTCTGTTAGGCTAACACACACTCTCTCCCTGCCAAAGTCTGGCCGTGCGGTCCTACTGGTCTAGTCCAAAATGTGTGTTCCTTTTAGCATAGGGTGGGGAGAGGCAACCAGGTCTTTTTGAATTGTGGGCCCTTGTCCTTAGCAATGGCTTCAATTTTTATTTTTAAATAATGCATTATGGTTTTCAGTTTTAAGCAGGAGGCTTAAAGGGATATTGTAGGGAGGTCGGGGGAAAATGAGTTGACCTTACCAGGGGCTTCTAACGGTCCCCCGCAGACATCCTGTACCCACGCAGTCACTCACCGATGCTCTGGCCCTGCCTCCAGTTCACTTCTGGAATTTCAGACTTTAAAGTCTGAAAACCACTGCGCCTGCGTTGCCATGTCCTCACTCCCGCTGATGTCACCAGGAGTGTACTGTGCAGACACAGACCATACTGGGCCTGCGCTGTGCGCTCTTGGTGATCGATGACACGGCAACGCAGGCGCAGTGGTTTTCAGACTTTAAAGTCTGAAATTCCAGAAGTGAACTGGAGGCGGGGCCAGAGCATCAGTGAGTGGCTGCGTGGGCACAGGATGTCTGTGGGGGACGGTTAGAAGCACCTGGTAAGTTCAACTCATTTTACCCCTCCCCCCCCCCCTACAGTATCCCTTTAAGCAGGAGGCCTCAAGGCTAAGGCTGGGAGTACACTTGTTTGGCTGGAAACACTTTCAAAAGAGAAATCCGCAGAAATGACAATGGCAGAAAATTCATGGTTTTCCACGCAGACAAGTGTGCTCCCAGGCTAATGGTGTTGGTTCTCAATAATTGTCTGTTTTGCTGCCACAAAGATAAATATGAGTGACTAACTTTGTGATTGCATGCAGCCTGTCTGCATTAGGCAGAGTATGAACTCTGTTGAACAGTTGAGATGCACCGGAAGGGCAGCCACAGTCACACCAGCTCATATCGTTTTTTCTTTTCTTTTTCTTTTTCGTCTCTCACCCTTATAGTGTACCAGAGCTGAAAATTAAAAAGATTTTATACCTACCTTGGGGTTCTTACAGCCCCATCCGCCTGGATTGTGCCCACGCCGCAGTCCTCTGCTGCCAGCAGCTACGAGAACCAGATCCTTGCACTTCCGCCAGTCTAGCGTAAGAGAAGTGTGCTGTCTGCGTATCTCCCAAGCAGCTGACGTCAGTGACGGGACCCGGTTCTCGTAGCTGCTGGCAGCAGAGGACTGTGGCATGGGAACGATCCAGGCGGATGGGGCTGGAGGAAGCCCCAGGTATGTATAAAATATTTTTAATAATATCAGCTGAGTCCCTTTAAGCACCTCCACAAGCTCCACCCCAAGAAAGCTTCAGGGTAGGAACACACTGGGCAGAATTGCATATGCGTTTTCTACTATATGCTATGGAGAAAACTCATGCGATTCTGCCTAGTGTGTTCCTTCCCTCCTGGATGTCATGGATCTGCCTGAAACCTGTGCAACCCAGCTGGCCCCCATACTCACCTCCTTATTTAATAAATCACTGGCAGAGGATAAGGTACCCTCCTGCCTCAAGAAATCCACTATCATTCCAGTCCCCTAAAAGCCAGGTTTGACAGACCTCAACAACTATAGATCCTAACTCCCACCATTATGAAGCTCTTTGAGAGGCTGGTCATCACCCATCTGAAGTGCTCTCCAGTGCTCTCCTGGACCAGCTCCAATTTGCATACAGGGCAAACCGGTCCTCAAAGATGAAATTAACATCAATCTGGCATGCATCATGGGACACATGGGCAGACCTGACAGCTACGCCAGGATCCTCTTCCTTGACTTCAGTTCTACCTTCAACACCATTTGCCCATATATATTGCATGATAACCTTGCACAACTCAGACTCGACGACACTGTGCCACAGATGTCAAACACAAGGCCTGCAGGCCAAATGTGTCCATCCTTTCCATTTTACGTGGCCCTCGAGAGTTTCAAATGAGCATCACTGTAAGCCGTAAAAGAATAACATCACGTTGGCTTACCCTCCAGAAGAGCACTCCAGTGACGATGTGTCTGGTTGAAAAATTATCAATTTGAGCCAGGGTGCAGCAATAACCCATGAGACATCCCCACGCCCGTCAAAATTAGCATGTGGTCTGCCATGTGTTTTTTAAAACATACACTCCCCTTCACCTTTCCAACCGCCCCCAACACCATGTCCCCACATACCAAAGTAGTGCAACAGAGCAGTGTAATATTAACCTGCTCCAGCAATGCATTGTGTGTCTTCTATTCCTCCTGGCAGTCACGTGCTCAGTGCTTCCATACCTCCCTTTCCCAATCACATGACATGCCTCAGGAGCCAGGAACATCAGAGGCGCCCGAACCAGTGCTGCAGTAGGTAAATAATAAACTGCTCCACTGCGCTTCTCTGTAGAAGGAGGAGCCAGCCCCCAATGGTTGCTGTAGTTATGCCATTTTGTAGACTGTTCAATAAATGTTAAATCCTGATTTTAAAAATTTGGCCTGTGACTTTCACTATGTTATAGATTTTGACCCCTTATGTGATTAAGATTGACACCCATGCTCTATGCGCTTGGATCAAAGACTTCCTCTCCAACAGGACACAACTAGTTAAGCTCGGCAATTGCTTCTCCCAGAACAGAACTACCCCGCAAAGATTTGTTCTGTTCTCTTTCCTGTTCTCCCTGTACACAAATGGCTGCACCTCATCTGACCAGTCTGTTAAGATCACAAATTTAGTAGACAGCACCACCATCCTACCTAAATGAGATTGAGCATATCTGCAAATGGTGTAAGGAAAATTTTTTCGTACTGAATGTAGTAAAGGCTGTTGAATTGGTCATGAACTTCAGAATGAGCCCTCCCATACCCAACCTGGTCTCCATTGAGGACAATGATGTCTTCAGAGTGTCAGGTGTTTGGTTCTTAGGCAACACCATCACCAATGATTTGAGGTGGAGGGAGAACTCCATCAAAACCCAAAAGAACGCTCAGCAAAGGTTGTACTTTTTGAGACAACTGAGGAAGTTTGGATTACCGTGGGAAACGTTGACCAGCTTCTACACTGCCACCATCGAGTCCATTTTCTGCTTCTCCATTGTCATCTGGTATGCGGGTGCAACCGCAAATGAAAGGCTCAAACTACAACGAGTCATCAACTCTGCAGAGCTGATCATCGGTTCACCCCTGTAATCGCTGGTCCTCCTACATCCCTCCAGACTTAGGTCCATGGCTAACAGTATATTGAATGACCCCTCCCACCCTATCTGGTGCTGTATCCATATCCAAATATCCTTATGCGGCCACATCGTTCAAGACAGGTCTCAAGTACAGGCAGCGTGCACCACATAGGGGGAGAGCAGCTCTGCACCAGCAGTGCAGTCGAGTGGCATGAAATCAGGATAAGGTATGCCTTTTTACACAGTTCCTCGTAGTCTGTCTCTGGGGTATGGGGGAGCAGAGAAAGAGGCAGCAGACAGAGGGTGGGCACCATGGTAAAGGTTTGGACGCAATTGCTGGGAGGTTCAAGCTGCGTCCTCACGGGTCAAGCCTCAGTCCAGCCCTGCCCTTTGTGAGCTCTGTCCAAAGCAGTTTGGGAAAATTTCACTAGGCTATCAGATGTGAGATACCAATGCATTTAAACCTTTAAGACCTCACTGAAATTAATAAAGGTTTCTAGGTATGGTTCTCCAAATTTGGATTACTGATAAATCACTGGCCATTAGGTTAGCGCCTAACTTCTTTTCCCATTTTTTATTTTTTAAATATATATAGTGGTTTAGTTCCAAAACCTTGCAAGTTCATTTGTATATACTGTAGAGATAATAGAGATATAGAGGTGCTAAATATAAATTTGCCTTCTTAAAAATAAGGTATTTGAAATAATTCAGCTTAAAGTGAGCAAGTATGCTTTCCCATGATGCATCACTTCCAAATATGCAAATTGTCTCTTTATGCCCCCTAAAAGCCAGGCAAACATCTGGAACTGATTGTGCATAGTGACTATAGCTTATACATTTTACCTAGTAGTTCTGGGTCACCATGAGCTATTTGGGTACTCTAGAATCAGCCTCACATGGATTCTCTTTGCATCTCCATTCAAAGATAGTGAGAGATTGTAAAGATATATGATTAGCAATGACAAAACAGACATAATGCTTGATTTGAAGAAATCTAAAAAATCTCCTTTGAAGGAATGCCCTCAGTTAGCCATTGAAAGCTCTTTAATTGTTGCATAAGTGCAGAGCTGACTAATCATTGTAAGTTTAGCTGCTTTCCACCAGAAGAAGCTCTCCCGATTATCTAGGCCTGGTTGCAAAGCTGCATTGCCCAAAATAGAAACTAGTAGCTAATAAGGTGAGCAGAGGTTACTAAAGTATTTAACTGCATGGCTGGTAATATTGTAACATCTATCTGAATAGTTTGAACTGATATTAGAAGTGCAGTCAGTTGGTGTTTTCAGTAGTAATATTGTCAGTTTTTATAACTTTTCTTATAACTATTTTTTGCCACATGACTATATTTACATGCAGTTTCATTTTCAGAGTGCCTAGATCCTCTGCTTTCTGAAGTTCTGTGCTGGATCTACAACTAGACATTATACAGCTGTTCTGAAATATATACCTGAGGGTCCACTTCATTTTTAGTGTACCTAATTGTGGTGAACTCTTTACCTGGCGTAATCTCATTACTGAGCCTATAGAAACCACAATAATGAAAGGAAATGTGAAGTGAGAGAAAACGGCTATCTTTATTTCATTTTCAAAAAGGGGCCTGGCTGTCATGCCAATCTTTTGGCTTTAGTAGATTCAGAGCTACACTTGCAGCAGACACACAGCCACTAGGGTCAGGAATGTGATCTGCATACTTTTTTCTTTTTAAGTGATTCAGTCATTCAGACATTATTAAAGCCATAAAATTAGTTCAACAACAAATAAATAACAGGAAGTCTGGTATGACAACTTATATATTGCTCAAACTTTATGCGGTTCTTTTAGGGAAGCTAAGTGACTTGTAACATCATGAGACATTTTTATGCACAGTGCCAAGCACACAAATAAGTATGCCGTGTTGCTTCTCTTCTTTCTTTGCCTGTGAGGCCTTGTTCACATTGCGTTCGGCTCGCATGTCCGTCCACGGTGCGTTTTTCTTTCCGCATTTTTTAAAGCGTTTTCGGCGCGTTCGCTCGTTTTTGTGGGCGTTTTTGTAAGTGCTTTTGCAGAGCACTTCCGTCTTTTGACCTAGAAAAAAATCCGGAAAAAATAAATACAATGTATTAAAAAAAAAACAAAAAAAAAGTCACGTAATTGCTTGCCAAAGCGATTTTGTGAGCGTTTTGCGCTTTTCCTATACTTTCCATTGAGGCATATCGCCTCAAAAATGGCCCAAGCACCACTTTTCTAAGCGGATCGCAAACGAACCGCTCAGATATTATCCCTGTCACAGAGAATCATTGCACAAGCGCTTTCAGGGCGATTTTGAAAATTGCCCGTGTTTAAAATTTTACAAAAACGCCTATAATGTGAGTTAAGAGTTAATATTCAGCTATGCACCTGACAGTTTTTCTCCACAAAATACTTTTCTGGCAGAGAACTGGGCTTCTAGGTGCAGGGGATAGATAAAAAGACTGTTCCACTGAGCTGGGACAGAACAATAAGACCTCGTTCACATTGCGTTCCGATTGCATTTTTTGAAGCGATTCTTTTTTCCCTTCCTCTAATTTCTGTTTGTTGGACATTTTTGGTAAGCGTTTTTGCAGAGCAATTCCGTTTTTTCACTTCCTGACGTCAGGAAGTGAACTCTTTGATCCGGAAAAGAATAAATACAATGGCCTCAATTCTGGTAGGGTTATCAAACAAATTACCTCATGTGAAGTAATTTACCTCATGAGGTAATGACTAGAGATGGCCCGAGCGGTTCGCCGGCAAACGGTTCCCGGCGAACTTCCGGGGTTCGCGATCGCGGAGAACCGCAAACTTTTCCGGAAGTTTGGTTCGCCCCCATAGCGCATCATGAGGGTCAACTTTGACCCTCTACATTACAGTCAGCAGGCACATTGTAGCCAATCAGGCTACACTCCCTCTTGGAGCTACTCCCCCCCCCCCCCTTATAAAAGGCAGGCAGCATCAGGCATTGGACTCACTCATGTGCCTGCATTAATTAGAGAAGAGAAAGCTGCTGCAGACTCTCATAGGGAAAGCTTAGTTAGGCTCTTGTAGGCTTGTTAGCTTGCTCCTGGCTGATTCTTATTGCTAAAAGAAGCACCCCTCAACAGCTCTTTTGAGAGCTAATCTTGTTCTTGTGATCTATTTTTTTTTTTTGTGTGTGTCCCACTGACACTTGTGTTGCATAGACAGCCTTGGTAATTCCTACTGTGTGTGCCACTGCCAGGCTCAGCACATTCAGTGACTACCTGTGTGTGTGCCAGGTGCACATGTAATACCCATCACTGCATATACCTACTACCTGTTGTTCGCTTCAGTGCACCCACCTACCTACGTGAGCGCACGCAGTGTCACTGTGCCTGTCCGGTACCTGTCTGTGTGTGACAGGTGCACATTGTAATACCCATCACTGCATATACCTACTACCTGTTGTTCACTTCAGTGCACCCACCTACCTACGTGCGCGCACGCAGTGTCACTGTGCCTGTCCGGTACCTGTGTGTGTGTAACAGGTGCACATTGTAATACCCATCACTGCATATACCTACTACCAGTTGTTCACTTCAGTGCACCCACCTACTTATGTGAGTGCACGCAGTGTGATATACAACTCCGTGCATACTTGTTAACTGCACCTGTGTGACTGCACATTGTATTACTCAAGTCAGTGTATACCTTTCACTTCATCTCCCCTGATATGGACAAAACAGACAAAACAGGTAGAGGCAGAGGTAGAGGCAGACCCAGTGGAAGGCCACCCGGCAGGTCTGTGCGAGGTCGTGCTGATGTGATTTCGTGCTGCCCTGGCCCAAAGTACAGTGCTCAGAAGAAGGCACGTTCCATCAACTTCTTAAGATTGTCAGGACGTGGTTGACTATTTAACACAGAACACCTCATCTTCCGCAGCCACCAGCGCTACTACTATCACCACATCTGTTCCATTTGACAGTTCGCAAGAGTTATTTGGTGGGGAAATCACTGATGCACAGCCATTATTGTTACAACCAGATGAAGGCGCTAAGCAAGTTACACCACCCCCCATCTCACATGTCTGAGTTAGGCGATACTATGGGCGTAACGTGTGTGGAGGAGGTTGATGAAGTACCTGCTGTTGGTGCAGTTTTGGAGGTGTCTGAGGCAAACAAAGCTGGGCAGGATTATTATGATGATGACGATGATATGGATCCCACGTATGTTCCCAATAGAGGAGATGAACAGGAGACAGTTCAGAGGGGGAGTCAGAGAGGAGTAGGAGGAGACGAGTTCCTGAAAGAAGCAGGGGGAGCTCGTCATCAGAAACAGCTGGTGGCAGTGTCCGGCGCCATGTATCTATGGACAGCCAGCCAACATGCTCTTCAAAGTTAAGCTGCTGATGCCACCATAGTGCCATCACCCCAGGGGGGATCAGCGGTTTGGAAATTTTTTAATGTGTCTGCCTCAGATTGGAGCAATGCCATCTGTTCTCTCTGCCTCCAAAAATTGAGCCGTGGAAAGGCCAACACCCACGTAGGGACAAGTGCCTTACGAAGGCACATAGAGAAAAAGGCACAAACTGCAATGGGAAGAGCACCTGAGCAAAAGCAGCACACAAAAGAAAAGCCTCCCTCCTTCTACTCTTCCTCCTTCAGGTGCATCATCTTCAGCCGCTTTCTCCCATGCACCTTCACAGCCACCCTCCTCCACTCCGCCTCTGACTAGTGTTGGGCGAACAGTGTTCGCCACTGTCCGGGTTCTGCAGAACATCACCCTGTTCGGGTGATGTTCGAGTTCGGCCGAACACCTGATGGTGTTCAGCCAAACCGTTCGGCCACATGTTCCACGAACGTTCGGCTAGCGCTGTGATTGGCCAAACGGGTCACGTGGTTCGGACCCGAACGCGCTCTGATTGGCCGAACGGTCACGTGGTTCGGGTAAATAAATACCCGAACCACGTCATATCTCCGCCATTTGTCTGTGGGTTTAGCTTTGGGTAGGCAGGCAGGGTAGTTCGCTCTCCAGCCACGCTAGCCAGGGTCCCCCCCAGTCATTGTGTGTCGCTGCTGGGAACAGTAGTACACCGCTCGCTCAGCCACACTATATATAGCATTGGTTACTGCCACTGTGTACCTCGCTCAGCCACACTATATATAGCATTGTGTTTACTGCCACTCTGTGTACACGGCTCAGCCAGACTATATAGCATTGTGTGTACTGCCACTGTGTACCTCGCTCAGCCACGCTATATATAGCATTGTGTTTACTGCCACTCTGTGTACACCGCTCAGCCAGACTATATAGCATTGTGTGTGCTGCCACTGTGTACCTCGCTCAGCCACGCTATATATAGCATTGTGTTTACTGCCATTCTGTGTACACCGCTCAGCCAGACCATATAGCATTGTGTGTACTGCCACTGTGTACCTCGCTCAGCCACGCTATATATAGCATTGTGTTTACTGCCACTCTGTGTACACCGCTCAGCCAGACTATATAGCATTGTGTGTACTGCCACTCTGTGTACACGGCTCAGCCAGACTATATAGCATTGTGTGTACTGCCACTCTGTGTACACCGCTCAGCCAGACTATATAGCATTGTTTACTGCCACTCTGTGTACACCGCTCAGCCAGACTATATAGCATTGTTTACTGCCACTCTGTGTACAACGCTCAGCCAGACTATATAGCATTGTTTACTGCCACTCTGTGTACACCGCTCAGCCAGACTATATTGCATTGTTTACTGCCACTCTGTGTACACCGCTCAGCCAGACTATATAGCATTGTGTGTACTGCCACTCTGTGTACACCGCTCAGCCAGACAATATAGCATTGCGTACTCTGCCAGTCAGTGTGTATATTGCTGGGATCAGTAATACTCCACTCACCGCCAACCACTATATGAGCTCACCATGAGTTCCTCAGAGACCTCCGCTGTGAGCAGCACTCCCAACAACAGCAACAGCCAACGCCCCACGCAAGCTATAACATCCACCCCAGCAGCCAGTGGTCAGCAGCAGCCCTCCCCGGAGGAGAACGTTGTGTCCATCGGTCCGTCGCCAGAGCGATTAATGAGGGCTGCCATTGAGGAGATGATGGGGCCTGATGTGGAGGGGGAGGTCTGGCTCAGGCCAGCATCCCAAGTTAATGTTGAGGACGATGAGGGGTCTGTGTCTGGGGATGTTGGGGTGGCAGAGGTGGTGGGTGGGTCAGACTCAGGAGAAGAGTTGTATGATGAGGATGATGATCGGGACCATCTGTATGTGCCTCAGAGTCCGACCCCGGAAAACATGTTGTATCGTGTGTTTAGGTACTAAAATCTGCGTTCCCACTTCCCAGTACTGCCCGCAGTGCCCGGGTCCACGGATCCATATAATTTTTTGGGCAGCACTATCAAACTGTGGTACTATGAGTGAGTTGCAATGGTCCTTCTGTGCTGCCTGTCACACTCACCGTCTGTCTGCAGATGGATTGTTCAACACAGCTACGCCATCTGACATGTAGTCCTGGACCTTGACCATCTTCTCCAGGCGATTGGTGTTGGAGGACGTGGAACTGCCCGATTGCTGTTCTGTGGGCTGCTGCATGGGTGTCAGAAAATGTTCCCACTCCAAGGACACTGCCAATACCATTCCCTTTTGGGCACTAGCAGCAGCTTGTGTTCTTTGCTGCCCTCCTGGTCCTCCTGGGTTTGCTGAAGTCAGTCTGTCGGCGTACAACTGGCTAGAGAAGGAGGAGGATGTCAATCTCCTCTCTAAAGTCTCCATCCTCAAGGGCCTGCTGGAATTGTTCCATTTTTTACCTGTCTGACACTTTCTTCAATCAGTTTTTTAACATTGTGTTTGTATAAACTGGGTATAAACCCAGTAATTGGTGTTGTCCAGATTCCAGAATAATGAATAATAATGAATAGTGAATAATGCGCGGGCCGCGTTCAATGCAGTCTAGCATGAATTGAGCCATGTGTGCCAGAGAGTCCTGCCAGACTCCTCTGTCTTCATGTTCTTGTGAGCGTTGTGATTGTTGTGATGCACCATATTCGTCACCAGCATCACTTTCTTCCTCTTCTGCTGTCCATTCCCGCTAAATTGTGGAAGTCCAACATGCACCGCTCTGTCCATCGGCAGTGGGGGCATCCAATTCCTGCTCCAACTCCAGCTGTTCCTCGTCCTGTTCTTTGTCATAGCTGGGACCAGCGTTTTCTGAGGCAGGTTGCCTGATGTTGGTATCATCATGCTGATCGTTTTCATCTTCAGAATCCCCCACTTGCATCATGCCAGCGGTTTTCCATCTTCAACATTGATTTCTTCAGTAAACACAGCAGTGGTATTGTAATGCTGACTGTAGAGTTGTCACTGCTCAGTCACGCAACGTGGATTGCTCAAAATTTTGGAGGACTTGGCAGAGATCCAACATGGTGGCCCAATCAGATCCACAGAAGCTTGGTAGCTAGCTGCTGGAATGCGCCTCGGCACTGCGCAAAAGCGTGCTAGCATGTGCAGCGTAGAATTCCAGCGCGTAGGGAGGGACATCACCCAGCGAGCGATGGTGCGCTAGATTGAAGCGCTCCTGCATCTCTTGGTGAGTCCTTCAGAAGCGGTACTGGACTTTTAACAATGTTTGGTTTTTTTTCCTTCAACAGAAGATCTGCCACGTTGGAGTGAGGAGGATGCCGCCGACCCCGACACCAAGCTGAACCCCGGCAAACTCCAAGCAGAGGATCTTCAGGAACCCTCAAGGCTTTGAGCAAGCTGAGGAGGATCAGCAGGCCCGACGAGACCTCTCCTCATATGCGACTGAGTGCAGTGGAGCTCCCCAGAACAACCTCTCAGTTGTCACTTTGTCACTGGTCACTTTGTCATTTTGTCACTTTGTCACTTGTCACTTTGTCACTTGTCACTTTGTCATTTTGTCACTTTGTCACTTGTCACTTTGTCACTTGTCACTTGTCACTTTGTCATTTTGTCACTTTGTCATTTTTCACTTTGTCACTTTGTCACTGGTCACTTAGTCACTTTTCACTTTGTCACTTGTCACTTGGTCACTTGTCACTTGGTCACTTGGTCACTTGTCCAGATGATCTCGGTACACCTCCTGCGATTCAAATTCCTGCACACATTGCTCTGGGATTTGGGTGTGATGAATGATGCATCTAACTGGCCACCGGAGGCAATTAAGGCCTTCAAAACATTGAAAGCAGCTTTCTGTTCCGCCCCCATTTTGCGTCATGTTGAGTTGTTGATGTCATGTTCATCCTCGGCCTCGCCTTGCATTTCAGTGCGAGGTGCATTTTCCACAGAAAAAGGTTGTGAATCCGGGCACAACATTTGTGGCTGTTCCATTGACCTTTCACAGGTAGAAGATTGTGGGGGTGGGAATAGCTCCTCCGAATAGCCCATTGTGTCCTGAAAACTACTCATTGCATTGCTTTGCGCACACATTTTTTTGTCCTCATGCAAGGCCTGAGTTGCACCTGAAAGCGTGGCCTTCTCCTCCTGCGCCTCCTCCTGTTCCATCACGTCTGCTGCTGCTGGGTTAGCGTCGACGCCCGGTCCCTGTTTATTGAACCTCTTATCTTTATTACATTTATGACTGCATGGCGGTAAAAAGCATGCTATCCGCACGCTTCTTGTCCTCATGCAAGGTCTGGTTTGTTGTGTCTCAAAAAGCATGGCCTTCTCCTCCTGCGCCTGCTCCTGTTCCATCACGTGTGCTGCTGCTGCTGGGTTAGCGTTACCGGTACCTTTTCCTGGAACCTCTTCTCTGTATTACATTTATGACTGCATGGCGACAAAAAGCATGTTACCTGTGCAAAGAAACATGACATTTTCCACATTTAAAAGACAGTTTTTCCTTTGAAACTTTACAATCAATTTTCTCAAAAACTATAAGCTCTTTTTCAAATATTTTTTTTCCTCTTGTACCCACTCCCAAGGTGCACATACCCTGCTAATTTGGGGTATGTAGCATGTAAGGAAGCTTTACAAAGCACGAAAGTTCGGGTCCCCATTGACTTCCATTATGTTCGGAGTTCGGCGCGAACACCCGAACATCGCGGCGATGTTCGGCGAACGTTCGCGAACCCGAACATCTAGGTGTTCGCCCAACACTACCTCTGACCTTGAGCGGTTCCTGCTCCTCTGCTCCTCTGCCCACAGCAGCAGCCAGGTGTCTGTGAAGGAAATCTTTGAGCGGAAGAAGCCAATTTCTGCCATTCACCCCCTTGCCCAGCATCTCACAGCTGGCTTGGCGGAACTGTTAGCATACCAGCTGGTGGACTCTGAGGCCTTCTGTAAATTTGTGGCCATTGGGACACCGCAGTGGAAGATGCCAGGCTGCAATTATTTCTCTAAAAAGGTGATACCCAAACTGTACCGTGAAGTTGAGAGGCAAGTGATGTCATCTCTGGCACACAGCATTGGGTCAAGGGTCCACCTGACCACGAATGCCTGGTCTGCCAAGCACGGTCAGGGCAGGTACATTACTTACACAGCCCATTGGGTCAACCTGGTGACCGATGGCAAGCAGGGAGTACGTTGCTGTGCAACGGACCAACTTGTGACACCTCCAAGGCCTCCTGCCACCTCCTCTCCTCCTCTCCTCCTGCTACATCCTCTTCGCTGTCGTCCTCCTCCTTGGCTGAGTGGCAGTTCAACTCTACTGGTGCTGCGATCTCCTCTCCAGCTACACAGCCCCAGCTCCTCAGGGCCTATGCTGCATGCCGGGTACGACGGTGTCACGCCATCTTAGACATATCTTGCCTCAAAGCGGAGAGTCACACTGGAGCAGCTCTCCTGGCTGCTCTTAACAAACAGGTGGATCAGTGGCTGACCCGCACCAGCTGGAGATCGGCAACGTGGTGTGTGACAACGGCAGCAATCTCATTTCCGCATTGAATTTGGGAAAGCTGACACATGTACCCTGTATGGCACATGTGCTGAATCTAGTCATTCAAAGATTACCAAGGCTTAGAGGACGTCCTGAAGCAGGCCAGGAAGTTGTGTGGGCATTTCAGGCGGTCTTACACGGCCATGGTACACTTTGCCGAGATTCAGCGGAGAAACAAGTTGCCGGTGAGACCCCTCATTTGCGATAGCCCGACTCGCTGGAATTCGACCCTCCTTATGTTCTCTCACCTGCTAGAACAGGAGAAAGCCGTTACCCAGTACCTCTACAATTTAGAAGGCCACAATCTGGGGAGATGGGAATGTTCTGTCCCAACAACTGGACACTCATACGAAATGTATGCAGGCTCATGCGGTCGTTTGAGGAGGTGACCAACCTGGTGAGTCGCAGTGAAGGCACCATCAGCGACTTGATCCCGTAGGCTTACTTCCTGGAGCATGCCGTGCATAGAGTGGTGGATCAAGCTGTGGAGGAGGGTGACGAGGAACAGTTACGGGAGGAAGCGTTGGGTTCAATTCACATCAGAACCAGATGTTTCCTCAACACCTGCGGCAGCACAGAGGGGGGGAGGAGGAGGAAGAGTCGTGTGGGGAAGAGGAGTCAGACTCGGGTGATGAGGAAGGTGTTTCTTTGGAGGAGGAAGAGGAGTCAGCGGCAGAACAACAACCACAGCAGGCGTCACAGGGGGCTTGTGCTGCTCAACGTTCCTGTGGTATTGTTCGTGGCTGGGGGGAGGAGGAGGACTTACCTGACATCACTGAGGAAGAGCAAGAGGAGATGGATAGTATGTCTGGATCCAACTTTGTGCAGATGGCATCTTTCATGCTGTCCAGCCTGTTGAGGGACCCCCGTATAAAAAAACTCATGGGGAATGAGCTGTACTGGGTGGCCACGCTACTAGACCCTCGGTATAGGCACAAAATGGCGGACATGTTACCAACTCACCTGAAGGCAGAAAGGATGCAGCACATGCAGAACAAGCTGGCAACTATGCTTTACATTGCGTATAAGGGTGATGTCACAGCACAACGCAATAAAGGTACCACTGCCAGTAATCCACCTCCCATGTCCACGCAGGCAAGGACAGGATGCTCCAGCGATCTCATGGTGATGTCGGGCATGCGGACATTCTTTAGTCCAATGCCTCGCCTTAGCGCTTCCGGATCCACCCTCAACCAACGCCTGGACCGGCAGGTAGCCGACTACCTGGCCTTAAGTGTGGATGTAGACACTGTGAGCAGCGATGAACCCTTGGACTACTGGATGCGCAGGCTTGACCTGTGGCCAGCGCTGTCCCAATTTGCCATCCAACTTCTGTCTTGCCCTGCCTCAAGCGTCCTATCAGAAAAGATCATCAGCGCAGCTGGAGGCATTGTCACTCTGAAGAGAAGTTGCCTAAGTCACAAAAGTGTTCAGTACCTCGCCTTTATCAAAATGAATGATGCATGGATCCCAGAGAGCTACTGCCCGCCCCAAGACTAAGTCCGTCCCCACACACAGCATCTCTGCCTGCACATCGTGTGACTGCCTGCCCCAAGACTAAATCGCTACCCACAAAGCACCTCTGCGCTCAGGCCGCTTGACTGCCTTCTCCGCCACCACCAACAGGGTCCAGGACTCCAGGCGAATTCCTGAATTTTTAAGGCCGCTGCTAGCAGTGGCCACTATACTAATTTTTCTGGTGCGTGTACATGCCTGCCTAATTTTTCTGGCTGCACTGCAGCTGCAACAACAAAACAAAAGGCATGTACATGTGCCAATTCCCCTTTGTGATCATTACCTTGCCGCAGTGAAGGGGCTTGCGTATCACAATGAAGCAATGACCGCCGGCTATATGAGTGTCTCAGGGGGTGGCACACCCAAGATAATAAGGTCATTGCTTCATTGTGGACAGACCAAATTTGATCAGCTGGACAGTCACTGTTGTTCTATCATTGAGCTACCACAGCCCGGTGACCATATGCGCTTGAAAACCGCCACGGCCTGCACTCTGGCCATGGTGCACACCAGTCCAGCACGGCCGTCACTACACAAACAGCTGTTTGCGGTGCGTTACACAGTGAGTTTGGTGTGTCAGTGTGAAGCAGTACTCTAATTACACTCCCTGATTGATGTATACACATGCAAGATGTTTTAAAGCACTTTAGGCCTGCAATTTAGCATTCAATGTGATTTCTGCCCTCAAAACGCTGCTTTGCGTCAAATCTAGATTTTTCCCCGGGACTTTTGGCGCCTATCCCACTCCGCCATGCCCCCTTCCAGGTGTTAGACCCCGTGAAACATCTTTTCCATCACTTTTCTGGCCAGCCCCATTGAAGTCTATTGCAGTTCGCGAAAGTTTGCACGAACCGAACTTTTGCGGAAGTTCACGAACTGAAAATCGGAGGTACGGGCCATCTCTAGTAATGACATTTAGCAATTCTGGTAGGTTTTTTTTTTTTTAAATCAGCCTTTATTAAGAACAACAGATAGGCAAGTAACAATTCAAGGAAAACATTGTATGATATTTTTCACATACAGAGCAGCAGCAGCATTTCAAACTACATTTTAAAGAATCAACTTAAACATTGACACATTGCAATCAATCCCCAGCCCATTTATAATGTATTACTGATTTTACATCCTTAGAGTGGCCCACCGAACAACCTGTCTTGGATCAATGAGCGATCCGGAAGCCCAGGAGTATCCAACCAGCCTGCCCAGATTAAATCAAATTTTTGAGGAGACCCTCTGTGAACATATATTAATTTTTCCATTTTGAGATACTCATTTACCTGTTTCACCCAGCTATCTGGCAATGGGGGATTGGAGTCTTTCCATAGTTTTAAGATTAGTAATTTGGCCTGAAATAGAAGTCTGAGAATCATCACCTGAGTATGTTCTGATATTGAAAGACCTGTTAATAGGCCTAAGATACAATGTTGCACCGTTCTAGGGACTTTTTGTTTTATGAGAGAGTCAATGGTATCTAGTACCGTACTCCAATATCTATGCAGCTTTGGACAATGCCAGAGCATATGTAATAAATCTCCATGATCTCTGCGACACCTAGGGCATATTGGGTCCTCTCTCAGGTGCATGGCATGAAGTCTTTTGGGAGTTAGTAAATTTCTATAAAGTATATTAAGTTGTGACATTTTTTGCGAAGCATTGGTGGATACTTGTGGCACTGATTGGAGAATTTCAACCCAGTCTTCATTTGTCAATGTGTCTATCTCTTCAACCCATCTACTGTAACACTTGAGGGGGAATTTCTCTAAAAACAAACCCAGCAGAAGAGCATAACAAGAAGAGATAAATCCAGTTCTTGCATTGGATTGATTTATCAAATTAAATAGCGGAGTCGGACGCAACCGCAAGGGAATTGTTCTACACTGTTTACGGATCGCGTGTGATAATTGCATATATTGGAATCGAAAAAGTACCGAGTCTCGACATCGCCTCAGTTCCAATATTTGTTCTGTAGATTTTAGCTCTTCTCCTTCTATTATTTGCCCAAATAGAGAAACTCCCTCTCCTGCCCATTTTTTCAGAAAGTCTAGTTTAGACAATTCTGCAAATCTCAGAGTATATAATGGTGTATAGTTGGTATATCCTTCAACCTCCTGCATGGAGCGTAGTCTATTCCATACCTTCTGCATCAGTGTTAGTGTAGGTGCTTGCTTCCCTCTGGAACCGCAGAATTCCGCTTCCAGAGCAGCGTATATTGACTGGCAACCCAAAATATTGTTTAACAGGAGTCTAGATGAATCTATTAACTCTTCATTCTCCCAACCAACCAAATGCTGTGCCTGTGAGGCTAGAAAATAAACCCAAGGGTTGGGTACCGCCAGTCCCCCCTCCTCTTTAGAATACTGTAAGTATTGCAGTTTAATTTTAACCCTGCCCTGCCCCCAGATAAAATCCCTAAACATTTTATCCAGCATCTTAAATAGTCTGAGATGGAGCCACGTTGGAGCGTTGTGCAAGACATACAACAATTGGGGCATAGTGACCATTTTTAAAAGGTTAATGCGAGCAACTGGCGACAGCGGCAGTCTGGCCCATACCTTTAGTTTTTGGCGTATTTTAACTATAAGGGGAGTAATATTGGAAAATTCATATTGCTCAAGGTCTGCTGAGATACTAATTCCTAGATACTTAAATGATTTTACTTTTTGTATTTGTGTACAGCCAGTGGGTAAAGTTATGTCAGAGTTATCTAGGGATAATATGGATGATTTTTCCCAATTTATTATTAGACCGGAGAATTCTCCAAAGATTGACAGAGCAGACATGGCATTAGTCAGAGAGGGGTTGGTATCCTGCAGGAAAAGAAGGGTGTCATCTGCATAAAGTGCAATTTTCTCCTCAATGGAACCATACCTAAACCCCTGTATTTGATTCGAAGTCCTGATTAGTTCTGCTAAGGGCTCTATAGCTATCGCAAAGAGTAACGGGGACAACGGGCACCCCTGCCTCGTACCCCTTCCTAATTTAAGACTAGGAGAAATATTGCCATTCACGCACAATCGTGCAGTAGGCATCTTATATAGGATCTTAATCCATTGACTGAAGACAGGACCAAACTGCATAGCCTCCAAGACTGCATGTAAATACTGCCACTCCACACTGTCGAAGGCCTTGGCGATGTCAAGGGACAAAATAGCCCGATCCCCCTGATTATCTGCCTGTAACTGCATGTTTAAAAAGACACGTCTGATATTAATTGCAGTGGATTTAGAAGGGATGAATCCTGATTGGTCTGGTTTAATGATTGTGGTAATTATTTTTGCTAATCGGTTCGCCAAGACCTTCGACAGTATCTTAATATCGGCTGTCAGTAAAGAGATAGGCCTGTATGACTCTGCCTTCGTCAAATCTTTGCCCGGTTTTGGAAGGAGAATAATAAGAGCCTCCGACATAGAAGGTGGAAGATGTCCAGATTGATAAATTTCCCTAAAGATGTCCAGCAATTGAGGAAGAATCATCTCTGAGTATCTCTTATACACCTCAATTGGCAAGCCATCACTGCCCGCTGCCTTGTTATTGGGACATGCCGCCACTGCAATTTCTATTTCCTCTAACGTAATAGGCGCGTCCAACATGGCTCTATCCTCATCATTAATTTTTAATAGTGGGATAGAATTAAGATATCCAAACAATTCTTCAGGTGTGTAATCGATTTTGGATGTATATAACTCTGTGTAGAACCTCTCTAATTCACCCAATATTCCCTTCATATCTGTGACTATTTCCCCTGAAGGCACTTTCAATGCACTTATGTAGTTAGGTGGTTCTTGAGCTTTAGTTACTACAGAGAGAAGATGCCCCGTTTGGTCCCCCTGCTCAAAGAAGGCCTGCTTAGTGAAAAATCTCTTATGTTTGGCTTTAGCAAGTAAATGTTCAGTGAGCAGGTCCTGTGCCTGTACCCAGGCTACCTTCTTCAAGACTGATGGGTCTATGAGATATGCTGCCTCTAATACAAGGACATTTTTACTAAGAGCTTCTTCCTGATCTCTTGTTTTGGATCTGATCTTATTTATTTCACGGCTAAAAATTCCCCTTAAAAAGGCCTTAAATGCTTCCCACGCCCACATTTTTTTGGAGCGGTCATTATTATACGTAAAAAATAATTGCATTTCCTGTAGGATTTCAGAGTGTGTATTTATCAATGATAGCCAGTATGGGTTTAACTTCCATAATGGTCTAGGCTTAGCTATAGCTAGGGGATTGTGAATGCTCACCTTTAAGGGCGAGTGATCGGAAAGGGACCTTGCTAAATAGTCAACCCTATCAACAAGGAGTAATAATGGAAGGTTACATATTGCTAAATCTATTCTAGAGAGTGATAAATATGTCTTACTGAAGCAAGAATACACTAAATCTGATGGGTGTAAGGTTCTCCAGGCATCAACCATCCTCAACTCTGTTATTAATCTGGCTAACGATGTTGGTTGGCTCGTTTGACTCCTAGATTTATATCTATCAATATGCTGGTCCAAAAACATATTAAAATCACCAATCCATAACATTGGTATGTGCATTTTATCATGCAATAACTCTATTATTGGTTGGAGGCTGGAAGGTGAGAAGGGAGGGGGAACATATAATGCAGTCACTATGAGCTCCACTGAATTAAAGATTGCGTGAATTATCACAAAGCGCCCTTCTAAGTCTATATGAGATTTGATTAGTTTAAATTGAATTTTGGCATGAATCAATACAGAGACACCCCTGGAATAAGAGGAGTGAACTGAATGAAAAGAGTGAGACAGCCATCTTTTATTAAAGAGATGCGTTGATGAGGAAGTAAGATGTGTCTCTTGCAGACAGTATATGGCTGGGCCCTCTTTTTGCAGGAGAGCAAATATTGCTTGGCGCTTTACCGGGTCAGATACCCCTCTCACATTCCAGCCTACCACACTTAAATCAGCCATTTTCTTTCTTATGTATGTATAATAGACAAAAGGCTGGTGTGCACTGTGTCATAACTGAGTAACCGCTGCTGCTACTTGCAAAGATCTTGATAATGTGACATAATACATTCCCTAAACTAACCCCAACCCCTTTCCCCCCGTGTGTAAAAAGAATCACTACAGATACTGTAATCATGTAAGAATCAGATGTTACACTATTCAAATATAAAATAAGAACCAGTTAGAACTAAGGTTCTTTCTTCTTTCTCAAATATCAACTTCGAGTCACCTGCGGGAAGGGTACAACAATTTTCATTGCCTCCACCCCCACCCTAAAGATAATGCAAATCTATAGACACCACGATCCGTGCATGCAGCGGACCCCATCATCATCTGTGCAGTGAAAACAGTTGTGACAACAATTAGATGCATATAAACCTGGGGTGAAGATCCCAAAGTGAAGAACGGTATGTAAAGTTAACTTTCAAAAATTAACTGACACTAGTAACCACTGAACTTTTTCTTCGCCATATTATCGCAGCAAATATTGCCAAGTTGAGCTCTGAAGTGCAGTGGAGGGATTAACCCTCCTCGTTGTCAGTGGCTGTGTTTGTAGCATGTACTTTAAGATGCTGTTCGTTCTCGTCCAACCACTGCATCGCCTCCTTAGGAGATTCAAAGAATAGGGATTCGTTATCAGCAATAACTTTCAACTTGGCAGGATACAACATGGCGTATTGTAGATGGAGCTTTTGCATACGCTTCTTTATAAGGATAAATTTGGCCCTTTGTTTCTGTACCTCGGCGGAAAAATCTGGATAGAAGGATATCTTGTTATCACCATACATGATGCTGCCTTTCTGACGCGCTATTTTCAAGCAATTCTGGTAGGTTTTAGTCATGAGGTAAATTATGAGGTAATTCATGAGGTAATTTATCAAAAGTAGCTATTCTCATGGAAATTAGGGGGCATGTTAGCACATAATTTACTGATCAGTTTAACCACTTGCCGACCGCCCACAGCCGATGGGCGGCGGCAAGGGCTGGGCCCAAACGACCGCAATACGCCCATCGTCGGCGGCGGCGCGCGTGGTTATGCAGCGATCGCGTCATTTGTGACGCGATCAGCCGACCGGCGACAGGCTCCGCCCCCCTCGCGCTGTAACCCGCCGGCCGTTCGGAAGCGCCGGCGGGTTACTAGCTGCCCGAACGCCGCTGACAAAGTGTATAATAGGCTTTGTAATGTATACAAAGCCTATTATACAGGCTGCCTCCTGCCCTGGTGGTCCCAGTGTCCGAGGGACCACCAGGGCAGGCTGCAGCTACCCTAGTCTGCACCCAAGCACACTGATCTCCCCCCCTCTGTCCCCTGATCACCCACAGCACCCCTCAGACCCCTCCCTGCCCACCCCCAGACCACTGTTTGCACCCAATCACCCCCCGAATCACCCATCAATCACTCCCTGTCACTATCTGTCAATGCTATTTTTTTTTATTCCCTAAACTGCCCCCTGGGGACTCCTGATCACCACCCCACCCTTTAGATTCTCCCCAGACCCCCCCCCCCCCCTGTGTACTGTATGCATCTATCCCCCCTGTAATAACCCACTGATCACCTGTCAATCACCCATCAATCACCCCCTGTCACTGCCACCCATCAATCAGCCCCTAACCTACCCCTTGCGGACAATCTGATCACCCACCCACACCATCAGATCGCCTGCAGACCCGCCGTCAGATCACCTCCCAAGTGCATTGTTTACATCTGTTCTCTCCTCTAAACACCCACTAATTACCCATCAATCACCCCCTGTCACTGCTACCCATCAGATTAGACCCCTATCTGCCCCTTGCGGGCACCCAATCACCCGCCCACACGCTCAGATTGCCCTCAGACCCCCCCTTATCAATTCGCCAGTGCATTATTTACATCTGTTCTTCCCTGTAATAACCCACTGATCACCTGTCAATCACTTGTCAATCACCTATCACTCACCCATCAATCACCTGTCACTGCCACCCATCAATCACCCCCTGTCACTGCCACCCATCAATCAGCCCCTAACCTGACCCTTGCGGGCAATCTGATCACCCACCCACACCATCAGATCGCCTGCAGACCCGCCGTCAGATCACCTCCCAAGTGCATTGTTTACATCTGTTCTCTCCTCTAAACACCCACTAATTACCCATCAATCACCCCCTGTCACCACCTGTCACTGCTACCCATCAGATTAGACCCCTGTCTGCCCCTAGGGCACCCAATCACCCGCCCACACCCTCAGAATGCCCTCAGACCCCAGCCCTGAACACCTTGCCAGTGCATTGCTTGCAGCATATATTCCCCCCTCTAATCACACCTTGAGACACCCATCAATCACCTCCTGTCACCACCTGTCACCCCCTAGCACACCCACCCATCAGATCAGGCCCTAATTTGCCCCGTGTGGGCTCCTGATCATTCGGCCAAACCCTCAGATCCCCCTCAGACTCCCTTCCGATCACCTCCCCAGTGCATTGATTGCATCTATTTTCCCCTCTAACCACCCCCTGAGACACCCATCAATCACCTCCTGTCACCCCCCTAGCACTCCTATCCATCAGATCAGGCCCAATACAACCTGTCATCTAAAAGGCCACCCTGCTTATGACCGGTTCCACAAAATTCGCCCCCTCATAGACCACCTGTCATCAAAATTTGCAGATGCTTATACCCCCGAACAGTCATTTTGAGACATTTGGTTTCCACACTACTCACGGTTTTGGGCCCGTAAAATGCCAGGGCAGTATAGGAACCCCACAAGTGACCCCATTTTAGAAAAAAGACACCCCAAGGTATTTTGTTAGGTGTATGACGAGTTCATAGAAGGTTTAATTTTTTTCTCAAAGTTAGCGGAAAATAATTTTTTATTGTTTTTTTCACAAAGTGTCTGTATCGATCGGTGTCAGCACACAGAGAGAATCTGATTATTGGTGATCTGCAGTGTCACCAAGAATATAGATATATACCTGATTATTGATGATCTGCAGAATCACCAATAATACAGATATAGTACTAACCTCTGGACACCTATATATATATATCGTGAGTGTTTGGTGTAACAGTATGACTTTGAGCGAACCACCTGATGAGCAGGTGATCCTAGGCAGTATGGGCAATACTGCTCTTAGAGAGTACAGAAACCTCCCAGCAGCCTGAGACTCTCCAAGAGGAGGAGACAGGCTGAAGGTAGGAAGGACCAGTAAGGGAGTGACACCTGAAGGTGGATGTCACTGACTGATCTGGAGACTATCTCTTAACCACTTCCCGACCGCCTAACGCACAGGGGCGGCCGGGAAGTGGAGCCCTTAAGGACCGGCTCACCCACAGAGGCGGCGGTCCTTGTAAGGGCATGGGCGGAGCGATCGCGTCATCCGTGACGCGATCCTTCGCCGGCGCCTGCAACATCCCGCCGGCTATACGGAAGCGCCGGCAGGATGTTAACCCCGCGATCGCCGCATACAAAGTGTATAATACACTTTGTAATGTTTACAAAGTGTATTATACAGGCTGCCTCCTGGCCTGGTGGTCCCAGTGTCCGAGGGACCACCAGGGCAGGCTGCAGCCACCCTAGTCTGCACCAAAGCACACTGATTTCTCCCCCCCCTGCCCCAGATCGCCCACAGCACCCCTCAGACCCCCCCCCCTGCCCACCCCCCAGACCCCTGTTTGCACCCAATCACCCCCCTAATCACCCATCAATCACTCCCTGTCACTATCTGTCAACGCTATTTTTTTTTATCTCCCCCCCTGCCCACTGCCCCCTCCTGATCACCCCCCCACCTCTCAGATTCTACCCAGACCCCCCCCCCCCCCCAGACCCCCCCCCCCCCCCCCCTGTGTACTGTATGCATCTAGCCCCCTGATAACCTGTCAATCACCTGTCAATCACCTGTCAATCACCCGTCAATCACCCCCTGTCACTGCCACCCATCAATCAGCCCCTAACCTGCCCCTTGCGGGCAATCTGATCACCCACCCACACCAATAGATCGCCCGCAGATCCGACATCAGATCACCACCCAAACGCAGTGTTTACATCTATTCTCTCCTCTAAACACCCACTAATTACCCATCAATTACCCCCTATCACCACCTGTCACTGTTACCCATCAGATCAGACCCTAATCTGCCCCTTGCGGGCACCTAATCACCCGCCTACACGCTCAGATTGCCCTCAGACCCCCCTTATCAATTCGCCAGTGCATTAGTTACATCTGTTCTTCCCTGTAATAACCCACTGATCACCTGTCAATCACCTGTCAATCACCCCTGTCACTGCCACCCATCAATCACCCCCTGGCACTGCCACTCATCAATCACCCCCTGTCACTGCCACTCATCAATCAGCCCCTAACCTGCCCCTTGCGGGCAATCTGATCACCCACCCACACCAATAGTTCGCCCGCAGATCCGACGTCAGATCACCTCCCAAGGGCAGTGTTTATATCTGTTCTCTACCCTAAACACCCACTAATTACCCATCAATCACCCCCTGCCACTGCTACCTATCAGATTAGACCCCTATCTGCCCCTAGGGCACTCAATCACCCGCCCACACCCTCAGAATGCCCTCAGGCCCCAGCCCTGATCACCTCGCCAGTGCATTGCTTGTATCTATTCCCCCCTCTAATCACACCTTGAGACACCCATCAATCACCTCCTGTCACCCCCTAGCACACCTACCCATCAGATCAGGCCCTAATTTGCCCCGTGTGGGCTCTTGATCACTCGGCCAAACCCTCAGATCCCCCTCAGACCCCCTTCCGATCACCTCCCCAGTGCATTGATTGCATCTATTTTCCCCTCTAACCACCCCCTGAGACACCCATCAATCACCTCCTGTCACCCCCCTAGCACTCCTATCCATCAGATCAGGCCCAATACAACCTGTCATCTAAAAGGCCACCCTGCATATGACCGGTTCCACAAAATTCGCCCCCTCATAGACCACCTGTCATCAAAATTTGCAGATGCTTATACCCCTGAACAGTCATTTTGAGACATTTGGTTTCCAGACTACTCACGGTTTTGGGCCCGTAAAATGCCAGGGCGGTATAGGAACCCCAGAAACTGACCCCATTTTAGAAAAAAGACACCCCAATGTATGTATAAAAAGTGCCACACATGTGGTATCGCCGTACTCAGGAGAAGTAGTATAATGTGTTTTGGGGTGTATTTTTACACATACCCATGCTGGGTGGGAGAAATACCTCTGTAAATGACAATCTTTTGATTTTTTTACACACAATTGTCCATTTACAGAGTTATTTCTCCCACCCAGCATGGGTATGTGTAAAAATACACCCCAAAACACATTGTACTACTTCTCCCGAGTACGGCGATACCACATGTGTGGCACTTTTTTGCACCCTAACTGCGCTAAGGGGCCCAAAGTCTAATGAGTACCTTTAGGATTTCACAGGTCATTTTGAGAAATTTTGTTTCAAGACTACTCCTCACGGTTTAGGGCCCCTAAAATGCCAGGACAGTATAGGAACCCCACAAATGACCCCATTTTAGAAAGAAGACACCCCAAGGTATTCTGTTAGTAGTACGGTGAGTTCATAGAAGATTTTATTTTTTGTCACAAGTTAGCGGAAATTGATTTTTATTGGTTTTTTTCACAAAGTGTCATTTTCCGCTAACTTGTGACAAAAAAATAAAATCTTCTATGAACTCACCGTACTACTAACGGAATACCTTGGGGTGTCTTCTTTCTAAAATGGGGTCATTTGTGGGGTTCCTATACTGTCCTGGCATTTTAGGGGCCCTAAACCGTGAGGAGTAGTCTTGAAACGAAATTTCTCAAAATGACCTGTGAAATTCTAAAGGTACTCATTGGACTTTGGGCCCCTTAGCGCAGTTAGGGTGCAAAAAAGTGCCACACATGTGGTATCGCCGTACTCAGGAGAAGTAGTATAATGTGTTTTGGGGTGTATTTTTACACATACCCATGCTGAGTGGGAGAAAGATCTCTGTAAATGGATAATTGTGTGAAAAAAAAATTAAAAAATTGTCATTTACAGAGATATTTCTCCCACCCAGCATGGGTATGTGTAAAAATACACCCCAAAACACATTATACTACTTCTCATGAGTACGGCAATACCACATGTGTGGCACTTTTTTGCAGCCTAACTGCGCTAAGGGGCCCAAAGTCCAATGAGCACCTTTAGGCTTTACATGGGTGCTTACAAATTAGCACCCCCCAAAATGCAAGGACAGTAAACACACCCCACAAATGACCCCATTTTGGAAAGTAGACACTTCAAGGTATTCAGAGAGGGGCATGGTGAGTCCGTGGCAGATTTCATTTTTTTTTTGTCGCAAGTTAGAAGAAATGGAAACTTTTTTTTTTTTGTCACAAAGTGTCATTTTCCGCTTACTTGTGACAAAAAATAATATCTTCTATGAACTCACTATGCCTCTCAGTGAATACTTTGGGATGTCTTCTTTCCAAAATGGGGTAATTTGGGGGGTATTTATACTATCCTAGAATTCTAGCCCCTCATGAAACATAACAGGGGGTCAGAAAAGTCATAGATGCTTGAAAATGGGAAAATTCACTTTTTGCACCATAGTTTGTAAACGCTATAACTTTTACCCAAACCAATAAATATACACTGAATGGGTTTTTTTCTATCCAAAACATGTTTGTCCACATTTTTCGCGCTGCATGTATACAGAAATTTTTCTTTATTTGAAAAATGTCAGCACAGAAAGTTAAAAAAATCATTTTTTTGCCAAAATTCATGTCTTTTTTGATGAATATAATAAAAAGTAAAAATCGCAGGAGCAATCAAATAGCACCAAAAGAAAGCTTTGTTAGTGACAAGAAAAGGAGCCAAAACTCATTTAGGTGGTAGGTTGTATGAGCGAGCAATAAACCGTGAAAGCTGCAGTGGTCTGAAAAAAAGTGGCCGGTCCTTAAGGGGTAGAAAGCCCTAGGTCCTCAAGTGGTTAAAGGGGAGAGATAGCTCTCGAGGTCGGGCAAGCCAGGTCGGCAACACACGGACAGACAAAGTACAAAGACAGAAAGCTGATTCGGTATCCAAGGCAGGCAGGGTTTGGCAACGGAATATCAGATATGCGTGGTACCGAATCAGAAAGCAGAGGGATAGTCAGGAAAGCAATAGGTCATAACAGATATCAAACAATGCCTAGTCTTGGGTGTGAGGTCCGTGGTCTCTACACCCTGGAACTAGTCTGAAGTATAACAGAATGATAACACAAGTTCCCTAGTCTTGGGTGTGAGGTCCGTGGTCTCTACTCCCTAGAACTAGTCTGATGTATAACAGAATGATAACACAAATTCCCTAGTCTTGGGTGTGAGGTCCGTGGTCTCTACACCCTTGAACTAGTCTGAAGTATAACAGAATGATAACACAAGTACCCTAGTCTTGGGTGTGAGGTCCGTGGTCTCTACACCCTGGAACTAGTCTGAAGTATAACAGAATGATAACACAAGTAATCTGGCTCAGTGTGAATTCCCAGGTCCTCCTGGTTCAAACACACTGTTGGATCTGACTAAGGTCTGAGTGCTTCCACGTAGTGTTCGCAACGGCAGACAACTTGTGAGTGGCCAGCAGTAACTATATATAGAGCAGCGCTCTCTGGCGCCACCCCTAAGTGATAAACCAATGGTTACCAGCTTTGAGGTCAGCTGACCAGTCTGGTCAGCTGATCCCCCCTTGGCCATCATAAAAGTTCTGCCTCTCAGCACGCGCGCGCGTATTCCTGAACCTGTGTGAACTAACAGACTCAGCCACACCAGATGCACGCTGCTGCATGCAAACCGCCGCGCTGGACGCGGAACCAGCCGCCTTGCTGTCAGTACATGCGGCGGCTTTTCCGCGTTCCTTCAGATTACCAGACGCACGCTTCCGCGTGCAAACCGCCGCGCTGGATCGCGGAATCAGCCGCCTTGCTGTCAGCACATGCGGCGGCTTTTCCGAGTTCTCTCACAGTACCCCCCTGAGGAGTGGACTCCGGACACTTCCCACCAGGCTTTCCAGGGTGCAAGTTATGGAATGCCTTCTTTAATTCCTCTGCGTGCATACGACAGTCTGGCACTCAAGTTCTCTCCTCTATGCCATACCCCTTCCAGTGAACCAAATACTGCACGGAGTTCTGCACAAGCCGTGAGTTCAGAATCTTCTCAATTTCATACTCAGGTTGGTCATCAATCAACACAGGGGGGGGAGAGGAATCCACGTGTACTGCCAGCTTGAGCAAGGACATATGAATTGATCTCACACCACGCATGCTGGTAGGGAGATCAATGGCATACGTGACATTATTGATTTTCCTGGTCACTGGAAAAGGACCCACAAATCTGGGACCCAACTTGGGTGATAGATGCTTTAGAGCCAAATGTCGTGTGGACACCCAGACCAAGTTTCCTGGAAGAAACTCCCATTCCATGGAACGTTTCTTGTCAGCCTGTTTCTTCTGGTTCTGAAAAGCCCTCCCTAGATTTCTTTTAACCATTCCCCAAATCTGTTTCAAGGAGCTCTGCCAACTCTCCAGGGCTGGAAACGGAGTAGAAGCCACTGGCAATGGGGTGAACTTAGGTAACCTTCCCGTCACCACCTGAAATGGGGAAAATCCTGAAGAGGAACTCTTCAGATTGTTGTGTGCAAATTCTGCAAACGGCAAAAATTTGACCCAGTCGGTTTGTGCATCTGCCACATAACACCTCAGAAACTATTCCAGAGACTGATTGGTTCTTTCGGTCTGGCCATTGGTCTGTGGGTGGTAGCCTGATGAAAAAGAAAGCTCCATGTCTAACTGATGGCAGAATGCCCTCCAAAACTTGGAAACAAATTGGACTCCCCGATCTGACACTATATTTTCCGGAATCCCATGCAGCCGGAAAATATGCTGGATGAAGAGATCGGCCAATTCCTGGGCCGAGGGGAGTCCTTTCAGGGGGACAAAATGGGCCATCTTACTGAAGCGATCGACTACCACCCAAATGACCGTCATGCCCTCAGACCTGGGGAGTTTGCCCACAAAATCCATGGACAAATGGGTCCACGGTTCACTCGGAACTGGTAAAGGCTGTAATGTTCCAACAGGTGCCTTACGGGAGGGTTTGCTCCTAGCACACACTGCACATTCTCTCACATACTCCTTGCAGTCTGTTGCCAATGATGGCCACCAAGCACATCTAGCAATGAGATCCGGAGTTCTAGTGGCCCCAGGATGCCCAGCATTCTTGTGGGAATGGAACAGCTGCAATATTTGTAGGCGAAAAGGCAATGATACAAACAGGGCCGGCCCTAGACTTTTTGCCGCCTGAGGCAAATTTAGAAAAAAATTGCAGCCGCCGCCCCCCTTACTTACTGTATTGTAAGTGGGAGGCGATGCAGTGACGACAGTGGAGCACACGCTGGAACGCGGAAAATGTAAGTCCTCCCCGCCTGTGCCTCTTACTATCGGGCATCGGCTGCTTCCTATTTACAGCTGGAGGGGAGCGCAGATAGGGGGACCCAGGCGAGGGAGGGGGGGGTCAGACCCCCCTCCCCACCGCTAGGCCCAATACCCCCGTCCTGCCCGCTACCCCTCCGGCTCGACGCCCGCCCCCCCTCCCCCCCGCCCCCAAGGACGGGCGGGTGCCGCCCCTAGAAGTTTGCCGCCTGAGGCAAAAGTTTCACCCCGCCTCATGAGCGGGCCGGCCCTGGGTACAAACATGACCCCCTCAGGTTTCCCCTCTGGGACATCTTGTTGGAACGAACCCAACGTGACTGTTCAGTCTTTCCAGGTCTCAGTTGCTGCCAGGACCACTTTTTGAGGGACAATGGTCTCTGGGTCTGAGGGCTGTGCTGTCTCTGGCTCAAAACACCTGGATAAGGCATCAGCCTTGATGTTCTTACTACCAGGGGTATACGTGATTACAAATATGAATCTTGAGAAAAATAATGACCACTGGGCCTGTCGGGGGCTAAGTCTCTTAGCGCCCTCAATGTACTCCAAATTCTTGTGGTCAGTGTAAACAGTAATGGTATGTTCTGCCCCTTCTAGCCAATGTCGCCATTCCTCAAAGGCCAATTTGATGGCTAGAGGTTCCCTATTGCCTATATCGTGGTTTTTCTCTGCGGGTGAAAATCTACGGGAGAAATAGGCACAAGGATGCAGTTTTCCCTGCAAACCAGAACGCTGAGACAGCACAGCCCTTACCCCTACCTCTGAGGCATCTACCTCCACGATAAAGGGAAAGGTGACGTCAACATGTCTCAGTATGGGTGCAGAACAGAACAGTTTCTTCAGAGTGGAGAAAGCAGCATGGGCCTCAGGGGACCAGTGGTGAGTATCTGCCCCTTTCTTGGTGAGACTGGTGAGAGGTGAAATCACCGTAGAGTACCCCTTTATGAACCTCCTGTAGTAGTTGGCAAACCCCAGAAATCTCTGGAGAGCCTTTAGTCCAACAGGTTGGGGCCACTCCAAGACAGCTCAGACTTTCCCAGGGTCCATAGAGAGCCCAGAGGTCGAAATTATGTACCCCAGAAAGGCGACAGAGGTCACTTCGAAAATGCACTTCTCCAATTTGGCATACAGCATATTTTGTCTTAACTTCCGTAACACAAACTTAACATGTTTCCTGTGTTCTGAGAGGTTGGATGAGAAAATTAGTATGTCGTCTAAGTACACCAAGACGAATTTGTCCAATACCTCTCTGAAGACCTCGTTAATCAGCTCTTGGAAAACAGCCGGGGCATTACACAACCCGAAGGGCATCACTAGGTACTCGTAATGCCCGTCGGGTGTGTTAAAGGCCGTCTTCCATTCATCACCGTCCCTGATACGCACAAGGTTGTATGCACCCCTCAAATCCAGCTTCGAGAAAATCTTAGCATTGGTGACCTGGGTAAACAAATCGTCTATTAAGGGCAGAGGATAACGATTTACTGTAATTGTATTTAAGCCCCGATAATCAATGCATGGACGGAGGCCTCCATCCTTCTTTTTCACAAAAAAGAAACCTGCCCCTGCTGGGGACCGAGAGGGACAAATAAAGCCCTTAGCTAAATTTTATCGGATGTATTCTTGCATGGCTAATTTCTCTGGCCCAGATAAATTATAGAGATAACCTCTAGGGGGCATACAACCAGACCTGAGATCAATGGGGCAATCAAAAGGACGGTGTGGAGCAGTGGCGTACCTAGGGTATTTGGCACCCGGTGCTGATTATCCACAGTCACCCCCCCCCCCCCATAATTGGGGCTACGTTGCACGAAAAATGGGTGTGGTCATAGTCATAGAGCAAAATATGGGTGTGGTTACGGGTGGAGACAAGTTTACATGAACTTAGCAATGGTGGGACATTACATTAGGACAGTGGTGGCGAAAAGTCACTTATCTATCGCAAAGTGCTAACAGCAATTTAAACTAAATACAAACATTTTAACTCATACATGAACATTATGGAAAATCCAAGTTGAAAATAAACTGTGAAGATAAACCATTTCATCCATCCTACTCCTGAAAAATGTATTTTTTTTTAGAACCCCCCAGTTTTATTTTCTGTTTTAAAAAGCTAAAAAAAAGTAGGTTTAATGCTATTGTCTCATATGATGATGATTCAGCTTTTCCCATAGTCTCGCAGTTAGCAATCATGAGGCCCCCAACAAGACAAATTCAGCAATTTTGAGGCCCCCAACAAATCCTGAGGCCCCCAACAAGACAAATTCAGCAATCTTGAGGCCCCCAATAAATTGAGGCCCCCAACAAGTCAAATTCAGCAATCATGAGGCCACCAACAAGACAAATTCAGCAATCTTGAGGCCACCAACAAATCATGAGTCCCCCAACAAGACAAATTCAGCAATCATGAGGCCCCCAGCAAGACAAATTCAGCAATCTTGAGGCCTCCCAACAAATCATGAGGCCCCCAACAAGACAAATTCAGCAATCATGAGGCCCCCAGCAAGACAAATTCAGCAATCTTGAGGCCCCCAACAAGACAAATTCAGCAATCATGAGGCCCCCAACAAGACAAATCCAGTAGCCATGAGTCCCCCAACAACACAAATTCAGCAGTCATGAGGCACATAAATAGACAGCATTTCACATAAATGGGCAGAATGCCCCCTTAATATGGTAGACACCTCTCACCTGGCTTCTGAATTCTCCTCTACTGGCTGCTGTGCCTGGCTGGCAATACTATTTTTGTCTGGATTGGGGATGATGTGTGGGCTGAAAGGCCTGGCAATGATGCTGTGGCTGGGCTGGCTAGTGGTGATGCTGTGGCTGGGCTGGCTGGCGGTGATGCTGTGGCTGGGCTGGCTGGCGGTGATGCTGTGGCTGGGCTGGCTGGCGGTGATGTTGTGGCTGATTTGGCTGGCAGTGATGCTGTTGCTGTGCTTGGCTGGTTGAAGTAAATGCTGGCCTGACTGGTGGTGATGCTGTGGCCTTTTTGCCAGTGATTCTGGGCTGGTTGGCTGGTGGTTATGTTGAGCTGGATGGCCTAGATAGTTTAGGTAGTGAGAGGTGCCCCCTAGTTTAGGTAGTGCCAGGAGCCCCCCAGTTTAGGTAGTGACAGGAGCCCCCCAGTTTAGGTAGTTACAGGAGCCCCCCAACTCAATTAGTGACTGGAGCCCCCCAACTCAATTAGTGACTGGAGCCCCCCAGCTCAATTAGTGACTGGAGCCCCAAGTTCAGTTAGTGACAGGTACCCCCCAGTTTAGGTAGTGACAGGAGCCCCCAGTGTATGTAGTGACAGGTGCCCCCCAGTTTAGGTAGTGACAGGAGCCCCCCAGTTCAGGTAGTGACTGGCGACCCCCAGTGTGTGTAGTGACATGCCCCCCAGTTCAGGTAGTGACAGAAATCCCCAGTTCAAATAGTGTCAAGGACCCCCAGGTTAGATAGTGACAGGGACCCCCAGGTTAGATAGTGACAGCGACCCCCAGGTTAGATAGTGACAGGGAGCCCCCAGGTTAGATAGTGACAGCGACCCCCAGGTTAGATAGCGACAGGGACCCCCCCAGGTTAGATAGCGACAGGGACTCCCCCCCCAGGTTAGATAGCGACAGGGACCCCCCCAGGTTAGATAGCGACAGGGACCCCCCAGGTTAGATAGCGACAGGGACCCCCCAGGTTAGATAGTGACAGCGACCCCCAGGTTAGTGACAGGGACCCCCAGGTTAGATAGTGACAGGGACCCCCCAGGTTAGATAGTGACAGCGACCCCCAGGTTAGATAGTGACAGCAACCCCCAGGTTAGATAGTGACAGCGACCCCCAGGTTAGATAGTGACAGGGACCCCCAGGTTAGATAGTGACAGGGATCCCCCAGGTTAGATAGCGACAGGGACCCCCCAGGTTAGATAGCGACAGGGACCCCCCAGGTTAGATAGCAACAGCGACCCCCAGGTTAGATAGTGACAGCGACCCCCAGGTTAGATAGTGACAGCGACCCCCAGGTTAGATAGTGACAGGGACCCCCAGGTTAGATAGTGACAGGAACCCCCCAGGTTAGATAGTGACAGGGACCCCCCAGGTTAGATAGTGACAGGAACCCCCCAGGTTAGTGACAGGGACCCCCTAGGTTAGATAGTGACAGGGACCCCCAGGTTAGATAGTGACAGGGCCCCCCCAGGTTAGATAGTGACAGGGACCCCCCAGGTTAAATAGTGACAGCGACCCCCAGGTTAGATAGTGACAGCGACCCCCAGGTTAGATAGTGACAGCGACCCCCAGGTTAGATAGCGACAGGGAAGGGACCCCCCAGGTTAGATAGCGACAGGGACCCCCCAGGTTAGATAGTGACAGCGACCCCCAGGTTAGATAGTGACAGGGACCCCCAGGTTAGATAGTGACAGGGTCCCCCCAGGTTAGATAGTGACAGGGACCCCCCAGGTTAGATAGCGACAGGGACCCCCCCCCCCCAGGTTAGATAGTGACAGCGACCCCCAGGTTAGTGACAGGGACCCCCCAGGTTAGATAGCGACAGGGACCCCCCCCCCAGGTTAGATAGTGACAGGAACCCCCCCAGGTTAGATAGTGACAGGGACAGCCCAGCTTCAGACCTCAGTATCAGCCGGCGACCAGTTAGAGCGGGCGCACCGATCTCGGTGAACACCACGCTGTATATGCAGAAGTGATGGGGGGGGGGTGTCAGCGGGGATGACCGTGGGGGGGCAGCAGGCGACGGGTGTAAAACCCCAATTTGCACAACGTGCAGCGGCAATACAGGGCAGCGGCAGGGGCGGCCACACAGGACACCGGGTGTCACCCCCTACCATGAAGACACCCAGTGCGGGCCGCCCCTGACGCTTGACGGTAGGTACGCCACTGGTGTGGAGGAAGTTTATCTGCTGACGTGGTACAAAACACGTCCGCAAATTCTGAATACTGATCTGGCAATCCCTCCATGTGAATCTTGGTTTTACCCAAGGTTACCTTCGCTAGACAATGATGATAACAATGGGTAGACCAGCTCGTTAGCTGACCTGTAGCCCAATTGATCTGAGGCGAGTGAAGTTGTAACCATGGCATACCAAGAATGATCGTGGAGGTTGTCATTTGCAAAACCAGAAACTGTAAATTCTCTTTATGTAACACCCCCACCGTAACCCTTAACTCTGGGGTCTGAGACAGAGGGTATTTACTCTGCAGAGGAGAATCGTCCACTGCAATGACCAGAATCCGTTGATTCAACGGGGAAATAGGAATCCCCAATTTTTTAGCAAATTCGTAATCCATAAAGTTGGCTGCTGAGCCAGAGTCAATGAAGGCCTCAGTGGTCTCTGTCTGATCCTTCCAAGTTATAGTACAAGGGAGGAGCAAACGTTTATCGTCTAGAGGCAAAGACTGCTTGGGACAACTCTGTACTCTATGACCCTTCTCTGCACAGTATAGACAGGGCTGCTCTGTTTTCCTGCGCCTCTGCTCCGCCCGGGACAATTTCGACCGCCCAATCTGCATTGGCTCTGGTGGAGGTGAAACGGGTGGAGATGAGACGGGTGGAGATGAAACAGGTTGAGGCGCGGCGTAGGAAACATATCTCACATCGTTCCTACCCCGAGTCTGTCTTTGATAACGTAGGCGACGATCAACCCTGACTGCTAATAAAATGGCCTCATCAATAGACTTCGGTTCGGGGTGATCCAACATTAGATCAGAGACCGCGTCTGACAACCCTGACAAAAAACAGTCCAGAAGAGCGAATGAGTCCCATCTAGCTGAAACTGCCCATTTCCTGAACTCAGCTGCATAATTTTCCACCGGACCCTTGCCCTGCCGTAGCGTCTTGAGCTTCTGCTCAGCGGTAAAGGCAATGTCCGGATCATCAGAAATTATAGCCATAGCTTTAAAAAATTCCTCAACCGAGGCTAGAGCCTCATTCCCTGGCTGAAGATTATATGAACAGGTCTGAGAATCCCCTGACAACAGAGTCTTAATGAACGGAATTCTCTGTGCCACGGTTCCCGAAGAATTAGGTCTCAACTCAAAATACGATAACACTCGATTTCTAAAGTTCTGAAAGTCAGATCTGTGACCAGAAAACCTTTCGGGTACAGGCATGCGTATGTCTGTGCTAGGAGGAGATCGCACTGTATTCACAGCCGTCTGAAAGACTTGTACAGACCCAGATAATGCGTTGATCTGAGTCTGATGACTGTCCAGCACTCGGATGAAAGTTTCCACCAAGGTGGTGAGTGCATCAAGACGGCTGTAAAGTGCGTCCATTTGGTTTTGGTCTGCCGTTCTATAACGATCGGTGTCAGCACACAGAGAGAATCTGATTATTGGTGATCTGCAGTATCACCAAGAATACAGATATATACCTGATTATTGATGATCTGCAGAATCACCAATAATACAGATATAGTACTAACCTCTGGACACCTATATATATATATATCGTGAGTGTTTGGTGTAACAGTATGACTTTGAGCGAACCACTTGATGAGCAGGTGATCCTAGGCAGTATGGGCAATACTGCTCTTAGAGAGTACAGAAACCTTCCAGCAGCCTGAGACTCTCCAAGGGGAGGAGTCAGGCTGAAGGTAGGAAGGACCAGTAAGTGAGTGACACCTGAAGGTGGATGTCACTGACTGATCTGGAGACCATCTCTTAAAGGGGAGAGATAGCTCTCGAGGTCGGGCAAGCCAGGTCGGCAACACACGGACAGACAAAGTACAAAGACAGAAAGCTGATCCGGTATCCAAGGCAGGCAGGGTTTGGCAACGGAATATCAGATATGCGTGGTACCGATTCAGAAAGCAGAGGGATAGTCAGGAAAGCAATAGGTCATAACAGATATCAAACAATGCCTAGTCTTGAGTGTGAGGTCCGTGGTCTCTACACCCTGGAACTAGTCTGAAGTATAACAGAATGATAACACAAGTTCCCTAGTCTTGGGTGTGAGGTCCGTGGTCTCTACACCCTGGAACTAGTTTAATGTATAACAGAATGATAACACAAATTCCCTAGTCTTGGGTGTGAGGTCCGTGGTCTCTACACCCTGGAACTAGTCTGAAGTATAACAGAATGATAACACAAGTTCCCTAGTCTTGGATGTGAGGTCCGTGGTCTCTACACCCTGGAACTAGTCTGAAGAATAACAGAATGAAAACACAAGTTCCCTAGTCTTGGGTGTGAGGTCCGTGGTCTCCACACCCTGGCTGGAACTAGTCTGAAGTATAACAGAATGATAACACAAGTAATCTGGCTCAGTGTGAATTCCCAGGTCCTCCTGGTTCAAACACACTGTTGGATCTGACTAAGGTCTGAGTGCTTCCACGTAGTGTTCGCAACAGCAGACAACTTGTGAGTGGCCAGCAGTAACTATATATAGAGCAGCGCTCTCTGGCGCCACCACTAAGTGATAAACCAATGGTTACCAGCTTTGAGGTCAGCTGACCAGTCTGGTCAGCTGATCCCCCCCTTGGCCATCATAAAAGTTCTGCCTCTCAGCGTGCGCGCGTATTCCTGAACCTGTGTGAACTAACAGACTCAGCCACACCAGATGCATGCTGCTGCGTGCAAACCGCCGCGCTGGACGCGGAACCAGCCGCCTTGCTGTCAGTACATGCGGCGGCTTTTCCGCGTTCATTCATATTACCAGACGCACGCTTCCACATGCAAACCACCGCGCTGGACGCGGAATCAGCCGCCTTGCTGTCAGCACACACGGTGGCTTTTCCGCGTTCTCTCACAGTGTCATTTTTCACTAACTTGTGACAAAAAATAAAATCTTCTATGAACTCACCATACACCTAACGGAATACCTTGGGGTGTCTTCTTTCTAAAATGGGGTCACTTGTGGGGTTCCTATACTGCCCTGGCATTTTAGGGGCCACCAACCGTGAGGAGTAGTCTAGAAAACAAATGCCTCAAAATGACCTGTGAATAGGACGTAGGGCCCCTTAGCGCACCTAGGCTGCAAAAAAGTATCACACATGTGGTATCACCGTACTCAAGAGAAGTAATATAATGTGTTTTGGGGTGTATTTTTACACATACCCATGCTGGGTGGGAGAAATCTCTCTGTAAATGGACAATTGTGTGTAAAAAAAATCAAAAATTTGTCATTTACAGAGGTATTTCTCCCACCCAGCATGGGTATATGTAAAAATATACCACAAAACACATTATACTACTTCTTCTGAGCACTGCAGTACACTTTTTTGCACCCTAAGTGCGCTAAGGGGCCCAAAGTCCAATGAGTACCTTTAGGATTTCACAGGTCATTTTGCGACATTTGGTTTCAAGACTACTCCTCACGGTTTAGGGCCCCTAAAATGCCAGGGCAGTATAAGAACCCCACAAATGACCCCATTTTAGAAAGAAGACACCCAAAGGTATTCCGTTAGGAGTACGGTGAGTTCATAGAAGATTTTATTTTTTGTCACAAGTTAGCGGAAATTGATTTTTATTGTTTTTTTTCACAAAGTGTCATTTTCCGCTAACTTCTGACAAAAAATAAAATCTTCTATGAACTCACCATACTCGGAATACCTTGGGGTGTCTTCTTCTTAAAATGGGTCATTAGTGGGGTTCCTATACTGCCCTGGCATTTTAGGGGCCCTAAACCGTGAGGAGTCTGGAAACCAAATGTTACAAAATGACCTGTGAAATCCTAAAGGTACTCATTGGACTTTGGGCCCCTTAGCGCAGTTAGGGTGCAAAAAAGTGCCACACATGTGGTATCGCCGTACTCAGGAGAAGTAGTATAATGTGTTTTGGGGTGTATTTTTACACATACCCATGCTGAGTGGGAGAAATAACTCTATAAATGGACAATTGTGTGTAAAAAAAATAAAAAAAATTGTCATTGGCGAAAAGACTGTGGTCCTCAAGTGGTTAAGACCTGCCTGTACCTGGAGGTAAAGTCAATTTGTATGCATTTTGCAGTTTTTAGTGGAGTTCATATTGCTGTTTTAGTGGCGTTCCTATTCAGGCTGTGTAATAAAAAAGAATAGTAGAAATAAAACTCCAAATATTTACTGGATTTTTTTTAAATAAAGGATGCCTATAAACATACTTTTCATAGGTTGCTACATAATCAAATACACCTTCCCCCTCAAATCTTCCAAAGATTATTCAAACGTATAGACGACAATTAAAGACTACTATTATCTATTTAATGCATGCTTACCGCTGAAATACCTCATGTTTTACCTCACTTTATGCATTTACCTCATGTTTTACCTCATGTTCGGAAATGGAGAAAAATCTTTCAGAATTGCTAGAAAAAGAGGAAAATACCTCATGAGGTATTTTACCTACAAAAAAATATTACCTCACATAGCTACCAGAATTGAGGCCATGTATTTATTGTTAAAAATGTATTTATTCTTAAAAACGTGAACGCATTCGCTGCACAAAGCGTTTTTGTGTGCGTTTTGCGTTTTTCCTATACCTTCCATTGTAGCAAAATCGCCCCAAAAATGGTCCATGCATCGCTTCTCTGAGCTGAAAGTGGATGGATCATCCTAATCTGAACTAGCGCATAGGATAGCATGGTGAAAGCGCTTTCAAGGCGATTTTAAAAAATCGCAGGCGCTTAAAAAAATCCAAAAACGCCTCCAGTGTGAATGAGCCCTAACTATCAAGACAAAAAGACATCCATGACTTCAACAAATATGAACCAATACCGCTCCATAAGTAATCACAATAATCTTTATTAAGAAACAACTAATGTAAAAGCAATTCATAACATGGTGCAGCGAAAGGGTACCCAGAGCCTGGTGATGTTCAGAGTATAATACAAATATCAATAATCAATAATGACCCTTGATAAGGCAGGTACACGTGCAAATACAGATACCTATAATCACGGTAGTTCAGAGATGCTGCTTTGTCTTAAAAAGGGTCTGAACACACTAACATGCTTCTGATGGCTTTTCAGTTATGCTAGGTACACCATACAATTTTGCGGCAGATTTACCTGCCAGATCGATTATTTCCAACATGTCCTATCTCATACCTCCCAACATTTTGAGATCAGAAAGAGGGACACTTAAACCACACCCCTGCCACACCTCTAACCACACCCACACACACGCCTAATCACGCATACTATAAAGATTTCATAAGAAAAATATGTTGTTTTATAATTCAAACCACACTAGTCCTTTCTATCCTGGTTCATTTTCTTTTATATTAATATTTGAAAATAAGAAATATATATTAATTTAAAGGATGGGAATAAAGTTTAGAGCCAACTAAACTCATTTATCAGTATAAAAATATCTATTTAAATCTGTACATGAGTTGTGAAAGAGGGACAAATGAGGGAGAAAGAGGGACAGAGGGATTGGGTTCCCAAAGAGGGACAGAGGGATTGGGTTCCCAAAGAGGGACAGAGGGATTGCGTTCCCAAAGAGGGACAGAGGGATTGCATTCCCAAAGAGGGACAGAGGGATTGGGTTCCCAAAGAGGGACAGAGGGATTGCGTTCCCAAAGAGGGACAGAGGGATTGCATTCCCAAAGAGGGACAGAGGGATTGGGTTCCCAAAGAGGGACAGTTGGGAGCTATGCTATCTGAATTTCGATAGTTTTTTTTAATCATTTTTTTTTAATGTTCTATGAAAATCGATAAAAAAACGATTAAGAAACTATCAAAAAATCAATCAAAATTCAGATCGGACATGTTGGAAATAATCGATGTGGCAGGAAAATCTGCCAGAAAATTGTATGGTGTGTACCTAGCATAACACATCAATTTTACAGACTGATACGCATTGAATGATGAAAAGTGGACAGGGGGTTCAGGCTCTTATCTACGTAAAAATATTCCCACTGCCAGAAAGTCTTTGTTGTGACAAAGCTTTTGTACAAAAAAACGAATGCTCAGCCTGTCTGTCCTGTTTACATTTCCTTACTGCGCATGTTTCCATGACCCCTAATGCCTGTTCCATTGTGTGGTGGGGCCTGAGCAGTATTTGTTGCTGGAAACAGTTTTTTATGTTCAGCAGAATATCAGCTTTGTCTTTCCTTTATAGCCAAAATATGGAAGGAGTTTAATGGAATGAGGTGAGGAATGGACTTTCTTTGGAAACTATGTTGTCTGCTCAACCAATTAACGACAGTCATAAGTGTGAATTTCCCTCTAACAAGAAGCATGTTAAAAGGTGCCTGAAAGGGTTAACAGACTCGCTTTCATTTTCTCTGGAATCTTATCATGTACTGTAATTGCTTTCAGCTCTTCTCTCCAGGCTGTGAGGGATTTGTGTTTTGTGCAAGGTATAATGCTGGGAATACACGGTACGTTTTTGAGGTAATTAGATGGTTCGATAGATCATTTCCGTCATGTCCGATCTCCCTTTCAATCCTTTCGCCGCTCGATTTCTGATAGAAGTGACTGGAAAAAGATAAGAAAAACGAGCAGAAGATAAGAGAATCGACTGCAGAATCGAGCGGCAAAAACGATCGAGAGGAGAATTGAGCGCCAGAAATGAACCATGTATTCCAATAATAAGGCTGTTTGTTTAAATCAGTCAAAGGAAAAGCAGTGAGAACCACATTGATTACAAGCTGCAAACTGCTGTTTTCCTCACTGTATGGCTCTCTGTCTGAACTGACTGTATAGCTCTCTGTCTGAACTAGATATGACATCTATATGTGACATAGCTTTTTCCAGTGCTTGGGGTTCTTTGACCTGAAGGGTCTTCTAGGGGCTAAAAGTCTTCTAGGGGCTTCCCATTGACCCGGCACCTTTTTTAATAACACTTATGAATGGAAACTGCTGAGGACAGTTCACTAATTGTGTGACTGTTTCTTTAAAGCTACAATACAGGTGTCCCATAAACAAACAAACACAGAACATTTATATCGCGCTTTTCTCCTGGCGGACTCAAAGCGCCAGAGCTGCAGCCACTAGGACGCGCTCTATAGGCAGTAGCAGTGTTAGGGAGACTTGCCCAAGGCCTCCCACTGAATAGGTGCTGGCTTACTGAACAGGCAGAGCCGAGATTCGAACCCAGGTCTCCTGTGTCAGAGTCAGAGCCCTTAACCATTACACACACTATCCAGCCACCTACTGGTATTTGTAGTATATTACTGTGTCTTCAATACTCTGCAGTTTGCCACAGCTCTGTATCAGTTTGGCCACATTGACCAGCATATTTAAAAGTGTCACGTGTAGAAGCAAGTTACTTAGTTTACAGTTACAGAAAAGACAGATGTACAGATGCAAACTGCAATCCGAAGGAATAAAAATGGAAGAAATTAGAATTGGTTCATTAGCATAAGCGTAGTCAGCTCCAGTTAGCTTAGAAAAAGTGCACACTGTATATCCCTGATCAAGTCAGGAGTGCTGGTTGGAACCAGTCTTGGGATGTACTTCTGTGCTATAGGAAAGAGGGGCAGTAAACCTGGAACTCATCTCCAATCAAACCTTTACATAATTTTTTTTCTATTAGTCTCTGGAGTTCATGGACTGTGTTTAAAGCTATAACTGTAACAGTTTTTTGCCAGATACTAGAAATCCCTGCAAAGCAAGGCTTGGATTAAAAGAAACCTACAGAGGGAACAATTCATATTCATATTGCGTTTTAGAGCCCGAACCACCATCATCAAGCTTCTGTAGGAAATGTTTGTGATGCTACAGTGATAGCGCTGCAAGATAGCCTGCAGGACAGTCCCTTTTGTCATGTTGTTCCTCTTCTGGTCAAAGGGATTATAGGAAAGGCAAGTGAGAATCATCTCTGTCAGTCAAAGCCACTACTAATAATAATAATGGCAGTATTTGTATAGCGCCTTTCTCCTGTCGGACTCAAAGCGCTTGCGAGGCAGCCACTAGAGCGCACTCAGTAGGCAGTAGCAGTGTTAGGGAGTCTTGCCCAATGAACTCCTTACTGAATTACTGGCTTACTGAACAGGCAGAGCCGAGATTCGAACCCAGGTCTCCCATGTCAGAGGCAGAGCCCTTAACCAGTACACCATCCAGCCACTGTTACAGCATTTCCTCAGGTCCTAGGGTGGGTGGGATATGGTAGCCAAATTGGAAAAATATTTTGCCCTTTTTTTTTCATAAGAGGATGGAAATTGGGTTTCAGGGGATTCTTTAATTTAAGGGAAATTTAAGAAAATGAATGCTACAAAGAAAATGTAGACACATTTTACAGAATTACTCAAATGCAGAATATTTAAAGTCTACCAAACTTAGAAAGTTAAAGTTAGCTGTGATTTTTAAATCTAAATGGGTTTCTATAAAAATAGCGAAATGCTGAGATTGTTTTACTCTTAGCGTTAGGAAATGCAGGCTGGATTGTGAAATAGGGGACCATCTGGAACATATCTGGGTCCTGACATTCTGTGCTGATCTTAGGAAAGAATGTTGTGCAATCCATTTCTTGACAGTGAAAATACACATAAACATGCACAGATGTACAGTTAACATACAGCCAGTATGTACTTACACAAATGCCTGCATCTTAAAACAATTAACACAAGCATTTTAAACACACACACACACGCACGCACGCACGCACGCACGCACGCACGCACACACACACACACACACACACACACACATACATACACACACATATACACACACACACACACAAAAGATATTAACCAACAAGAATAGAATGGAATGGAATATTTATATATTTCTCTACGCAGATTGCTCCCTCGCCGCCATCCTCTGCCTCCTGTATCTTCTCAAGTTGGCCTGGAAAGTCCACCGGTCCATGCTCCTGTTGTTGCACTCCCTTAGCCAGGAGCAGGGCTGCTCATCCGGATATCCGTGTAACCCGGATATCCAACCTTTTTTCAGCTATCCGGCCGGATCCAGATTCCAGATACCTGGGCCCAAATCCGGATAGCTATCTGCGGATAGTTGGCAGGGCAATGTGGATATCCGCGGAAGTGTGCAGGGCCCATAACCCAGAGGTTGATGGATCGAAACCATCCTCTGCTAGGCATGATTTCATTTTTGCACCTCGCTTTATCACATGGGAGGAGGAGGCGAATTTTAAAGGTCACTTCTGGTTTTCAATCCGGATATCTGAATCCGACCGGATATTGGGGTCAGATATCCGATTCTACTCAGATACTCAAAAGTTTGGATTCGGATATCCGATTCGGATCCGGATATCTGGGTATCCGGATCCGAATCTATTCGGATTTTAGAATCCAGTTTGCTGAAAGTCTTCAGACACATCTCCAATGCACATGTAATTTCTTCTTATGTCTGCTTTATGTTACACTTTCAAGTTCTGTCAGCAGTCACACTGCTTGTAGATAGCCCATTTCTCTGGCCAGTAAATCACCACAATCCCGACCAGTAGTATGACCCTTCTAGTTGCTGGAATTTATGGCATTTGCCAGACACTGAAACTGGTGGAGTAACGAATCTAAAAAGGTTATGAGGAAAATATAGTTTGATGACAGCCAGGGCAGTTTCTAGGCTAAATTTCACCCAGTTCGAGAGTCAAAAAATATGCCCCCCCCCCCCCCCACTGGCCTGACCCCACAACCCCCCTCCCAGTACATGTTGCAATCCCACTTCCAGATAAAATAATTAATAAGTTCCCTGCCTCCAGATAAAATAATCAAATACTTCCATGCCTCCAGATAAAATGATCAAATACTTCCATGCCTCCAGATAAAATGATCAAATACTTCCATGCCTCCAGATAAAATAAGTAGACATGTGCCGCACAATAAAAATAAAGTTGTCACAATCATCGAGATAAAATAGTGAAGTAGTTACACACCACCAAATAAAATAATGAAACAGCCAGGTGTCTCAAACAAACAAATTACATAGGCAGGTGCGTCAAGATAAAATGATTAAGTAGCCAAGTTTGCCCTGCATAAACAAATTAACTAGCCATGTTCCCCCGATAAAATAATTAAGTAGCCACGTGCACATATACAGTATTAGTATTAGCTTGCAAGATGTATCCCCATGATATTAGGTAGCCATAGCTGTCCCCTAATTGCTGGCTTGGCGCAGGGTGCTTGCTGAGGGCTGTCGGCAGGGAGCTGGCTGTGGCAGGGAGCTGCCTAGAGTAGGATGCTGGCTGCCTGAGGCATAGTGCATGCTGGGGTAGGGTGCTGCCTGGGGGCAGATTGCTGCCTAGCGCAGGGTGCTGGCTTGCTGGGGGGGCTGGGTGCAGGCTTGCTGGGGGGAGGCTGGGTGCAGGCTTGCTGGGGGGGGGGGGGGCTGGGTGCTGACTGGGTGCAGGCTTGCTGTGGGGCTGACTGGGTGCAGGCTTGCTGGGGTGCTGGGTGCTGACTGGGTGCAGGCTTGCTGGGGGCTGGGTGCTGACTGGGTGCAGGCTTGCTGGGAGGGCTGGGTGCAGGCTTGCTGGGGGGCTGGGTGCAGGCTTGCTGGGGGGGGCTGGGTGCAGGCTTGCTGGGGGGGGCTGGGTGTTGACTGGGTGCAGGCTTGCTGGGGGGGCTGGGTGCTGACTGGGTGCAGGCTTGCTGGGGGGCTGGGTGCAGGCTTGCTGGGGGGGCTGGGTGCTGACTGGGTGCAGGCTTGCTGGGTGCTGACTGGGTGCAGGCTTGCTGGGGGGTGGGTGCTGACTGGGTGCAGGCTTGCTGGGGGGGGGGGGGGGCTGGGTGTTGACTGGGTGCAGGCTTGCTGGGGGGCTGGGTGCTGACTGGGTGCAGGCTTGCTGGGAGGGCTGGGTGCTGACTGGGTGCAGGCTTGCTGGGTGCTGACTGGGTGCAGGCTTGCTGGGGGGTGGGTGCTGACTGGGTGCAGGCTTGCTGGGGGGGGGGGGGCTGGGTGTTGACTGGGTGCAGGCTTGCTGGGGGGGCTGGGTGCTGACTGGGTGCAGGCTTGCTGGGAGGGCTGGGTGCTGACTGGGTGCAGGCTTGCTGGGGGGCTGGGTGCAGGCTTGCTGGGGGGGGTGGGTGCTGACTGGGTGCAGGCTTGCTGGGGGGGGGCTGGGTGCAGGCTTGCTGGGGGGGCTGGGTGCTGACTGGGTGCCGGCTTTCTAGGGGGGCTGGGTGCAGGCTTGCTGGGGGGCTGGCTTGCTGGGGGGTGGGTGCTGACTGGGTGCAGGCTTGCTGGGGGGGGGGCTGGGTGCAGGCTTGCTGGGGGGGCTGGGTGCTGATTGGGGGTTACAGACCTCAGATCTGCGGCGACCAGTCCTCCGCTGATGAATCTGATCAGTCAGTGCCGCCCCCGCCGCTTGAACATCCACGTTACTGCAGGCATCAGCGCGTAAGCAGTGACAGAAGGCACGCACGCTACTCGCGCCCAGAGTACTCCACATGCGGAAGTGACGTCATTAGTCCCTTCCGCATGTGGAGTACACTGTGCGCGAGTAGCGTGCGTCCTTCTGACACTGCTTATGCGCTGATGCCTGCAATAACGAGGATGTTCAGGCGGCGGGGGCGGCACTGACTGATAGGATTATTGCGAGAGGGGGGCGCAGGCAATGGCGGCAGCGGCTGGTGGCAGGTATGGCGCCCATAGCACAAGCCATACCTGCACGCACCTCACCTGGTGACGTCACATCCTTCTCCTTCTGCCTGGCGCCCCCCAATCTGTCTCTCATCGGCGCCCCGTTCAGCAGAACCTGCTGAACGGGGCTAGAAACGGCCCTGATGACAGCAAACAAAAGAATTTCTGAGTGCAGCTGTGTTTTGTTATCTAGTCTAATGTTTTTTTTTTCTTTTTAAAAATATGTTTGTCTGTAAAAAATGTTTTAGGATATCTTAGAAGGAATTACAGATTACCCAGCAAGCTCATGGTGAACCAGAACTCTTAGGATTGTGTAAGGGGCTACAAAGGACCAAAAAGCCCCATTACTAAAATACTACGCGCAGAAAAAAAACGTTTGCCTTCTTAAAACAGAAGGTACTGTATTTGTGATTATTCAAATTGGAGTGAACATATGATGTTTGGATGCATGTTTGATTATTGTGGCTTTGTACAACAAGACACATCATTGCATTCCAGTGGTTCTGGGGGGGGTGTTTAGCTTACATGGACAACAAAGGGGGATTTACATATTCAGCAGTGATGCATCTTGGGAGACATATGCTCACTCCAATCTGAATAATCACAAATACCTTCTGTTTTAGTAGGAATTAGTGATGACAAATGAAAAGCTAATACTTCTAAATTGACACAAATTTTATACAAATTTTTGCAGCTTGGCAATGGCTGCGCCATTCAATTAGTCCATTTCCAAGCTACATACATTTGCAAAATGGATATAATTTGCCATTTCTCCTAATTTGTGACTAGTATGATTTTCACTTTGCCATCAGTGTTTCCTTCTGCAAACAACATAAAAATGACATTCTTTCTTTGTTCTTAGTTTTTAGGGAGCAGAAACCACATAACATTAACCTTAAAGATTTTGATGGCACCATGCACCTTTTGTAGACCTGGAGTTTAGGAGAAAGGCAATCAAATGAAAATAAAGCTGGGAAAGTGCCTTTGAAAATGTTGTCAGTGATTGGTCAGCAGGGCGGATTTAGGCCAAGACCACCTAGGTCATGGCCTAGGGCACCACAGGAGCAAGGGCACCAAAGCAGCAGGCTAAACTGGTGCATTTGCAAGCAAATACTGCAATGCAGGGAGATCAGGCGAGATCAGGCCTGACCAAGGCACTCTGCTGCTAGCCACCTGTGGAGCAGCCACCTTGCTGTCTGTGCATGTTTGCATTGTGGCATGCAGCTATGGACTTGGGCAACATTGGAGATGGAAAGGAAGATAAAGCTTCTACACTGGAGATGAGCTGATGGCTGCTGTAGTGTAAAGGCGAGCTGGCTACCTATACTGAAAGAGGGGTTGGAAAAGGAGGGATTAAGGGAGTCATCTGTCATCTGCCTACCTATACTGGGGGGGGGGGGGGGTATTAGGCTACCTATACTAGAGGGAAGGGGAAATCCGGCTACCTAAACTGGAGCGAAGGGGGGGAGGGGTCATCTCGCTACCTATACTGAAGTGGGGCACCCGGTGACAGTGGCCTTGGGCGCTAAAGAGTACAAATCCGGACCTGTTGGTCAGTGAGAGAGAAGGAGAAGAGAAGATGATTCAGGCCACAGAAGATGTAAGTTGTTGAACTAGTAAGTGGACCTGAGAATGCTGCATCACCAAGACCCTTACGTGAGGCCACCCTACAACTACAAGCAGGCCCCCCGGGTTGTCAGCTGGTTATTTACATGCAAAGTCTAATTTTAAGCTCATCTCCCATTATGAATGAGCAAATGCCATACCACATAATGTGTGCCTGAGTGAGCAGTCTGTGTGATACCTTACACAACATGCAATTTTTCATAAGATTGATGGGTCGAATCGATTGATTCTGACGGGTCAGATTAGATTTCAGATCTTCTTTGCGGATTTTTCTGATTTTGGAAAACCAGTTAGAAACCTGGTTGGACCTGTTGGAAATTGCATGGTGTGTACCAGGCACAAAGATACTAACAGCCTCAGGTTGGATTTACAGAGTACCCAGATATTTCATAATAACACAGATAACCATAGGGTAACATGCTGGTGATGAACTCTGTAGATCACAGGGCTCCATGCTGGGTGGGATCTGATGTAGCTCTGGGTCTTGAACAGTGCTGGGCACATTACCAGAGTTTCTGAGGGTCATGCTGTCTAGTTATGTTATTTAGGGGTCATAATGCACAATTATGTAATTTGGGAGTCATGCTGCCTATAGGCTCATACACACATCAGACTATAGTCTTTGGAAAATGAAAGATCACAGACCAATCTTACCACCCTTCATGTAGTATGAGAGCCATACCTACACAGTCTATTCTATGGAGCTGAACTCCACATCAGAAACAAATCTTTGCAAGATGCTGCACACACAGATGCTGTACAGACACAAAAGATCAGTATCTGCAAAAGATCTGTTCCTGCCAAAAATCCATTCCTGCAAAATGCAATGATAGTCTATGAGATCTGCAGATCATCATACACACATGATTTAACTGACATTCATCTGCAGATCAAGCAATCATCCGCAGATCTGAAAATCCATCCTGGTGGATCTGATCTGCAGATGAATGTCAGTTAAACCATGTGTGTATGATGATCTGCAGATCCCATAGACTATCATTGCAATTTGCAGGAATGGATTTTTGGCAGGAACAGATCGTTTGCAGCTACAGATCTTTTGAGTGTGTGCAGCATGTTTGTGTGCAGCATTCTGCAAAGATTTTTTTCTGATGGGGAGTTCAGCTCCATAGAATAGACTGTGTAGAGTATGGCTCTTATACTACATGAAGGGTGGTAAGATTGGTCTGTGATCTTTCATTTTCCAAAGACTATAGTCTGATGTGTGTATGCACCTTAAGTGACATTTGGGGGCTATGCTGCCTAATAATATTATTTGGAGTCAAGCTACCTGTTTAAGTTATTTTGTGTCACTAATCATGTTATTTGGGGGTTATGGTGCTTAAAGGGAACCTTAAAAAAAAAACATGAGTTTCACTTACCTGGGGCATCTACCAGCCCCCTGCAGCCATCCTGTGCCCTCGCAGTCACTCATGGCTCCTCCGGTTCCCCCGCTTCCAGCTAGTTTCGTTTTTGCCGACTAGAAGTCGGCCGGCCGCCATGCGTACATTTTTACGCATTCCTGCTGGTGCAGAAAGCTATTGCGGACATTAACAAGTACATTTTTACGCGTTACGGGTGCAATGATTTTTATGCATTGCACCTGTAACGCGTAAAATGTACTTGTTAATGTCCGCGATATCTTCCTACAACAGCGGGAATGTGTAAAAAAGGTACGCATGGAGGCCGGCTGACTCCCAGTCGGCAAAAATGAAACTAGCTGGCAGCCGGGGATCGGAAGAGCCATGAGTGACTGCGAGGGCACAGGATGGCTGCAGGGGGCTGGTATATGCCCCAGGTAAGTGAAACTCATTTTTTTTTTGAGTTAGGGTTCCCTTTAATTGCTATTTGGGAGTCATGATCTCTAATTATGTAATTGTGGAACACTATTTATGTTAATTGGGGGACATGTTATTTTATTTGGGATCAACAGTGGTGTAGTGGAATGCACTTATGTCTTGTGGCCCAGTGTCTCCCATTCTAATTTGAGCCAGTATGTTGTTTACGTGTAGTGTCTATGTCCTCGCTGACTTTGCGTGGGTTTCCTCCAGGCAAAAAAACATACAATATAAGTCAATGGGCTCCCCTCAAATTAGCCTTAGGCTGTGATAGGGCATATCACAAAGGTGGGGATTAGCTTGTAAGCCCCTCTGAGGGACAGCCACAATACTATATTCTTTGTAAATCATTGCAGAAGACATCAGCACAATATAAATAATAAATAAAACTACAAAATTATTATTATTACTTTGTTTGTTATATGGAACATGCTGATGCTTACCTAATGTTATTTGAAGGGCATGAATGCATCATCTAATTTTTTCTTAAAATCCAATTATCTAGAAACAGAAACTAAATTATCCTGCAAATTGATCTAAAGTAGTCAATAATCAATTGTTTTATTGGTCATTAGTTGATCAGATGTCCTGATAAATATTGATTGGTTGTGCACCAGGCATGGTCGGAAGAGCCCATTTCCGTTTCCGGGACAATTCCGCATTCCGTCATACAGAAATTCCGTGGCTATTCCGGCGTATACGGCATTCCGTCGGAAAAACCCTCTCTCACTCTCTCTCTCTCTCTCTCTCTCTCTCTCTCTCTCTCTCTCTCTCTCTCCTCTTATATCATGCAGTAGGGAATTGCAAATTTTCAAAACAGCTTATATACCATAGCTGGGATTTGAACCCAGGATGCAGTGTGTAGTAGGTATCTGTCTTAACCTCTAGACCATGACCCACACGACATGCTAAAGCTGGCCTAGCATAAACCATACTACCATTATGATCAATTCGATAGAAAAAGTTGCATGATTAAGGATTTGCACTTTTTGAAAAGCATGCTTAAAGGGAAGGTTCAGGGAGGGGATTCAAAAAATAAAAATAAATTTCCACTTACCTGGGGCTTCCTCCAGCCCGTGGCAGGCAGGAGGTGCCCTCGCCGCCGCTCCGCAGGCTCCCGGTGGTCTCCGGTGCCCGACCCGACCTGGCCAGGCCGGCTGCCAGGTCGGGCTCTTCTGCGCTCCATTTCCTGGGACTTCTGCGTCCCACGACGGCGCGCTGACGTCATCGGACGTCCGCCGGGCTGTACTGCGCATGCGCAGTAGTTCTGCGCATGCGCAGTACAGCCCGGCGGACGTCCGATGACATCAGCGCGTCGTCGTGGGACGCAGAAGTCCCAGGAAATGGAGCGCAGAAGAGCCCGACCTGGCAGCCGGCCTGGCCAGGTCGGGTCGGGCACCGGAGACTACCGGGAGCCTGCGGAGCAGCGGCGAGGGCACCTCCTGCCTGCCACGGGCTGGAGGAAGCCCCAGGTAAGTGGAAATTTATTTTTATTTTTTGAATCCCCTCCCTGAACCTTCCCTTTAAGGATTTGTACTTTTTGAAAATCATGATTATATACCATAGCTGGGATTTGAACCCAGGACACAGTGAGGCATTTTTTGGATTGCGGATGCGTTTCTGTCTCAATGTTAAGTATAGGAAAAACGCAAACCGCTCTGAAAAACGCCTGTTCAGAGCAGTTTTGCCGGCGTTTTTGTTACAGAAGCTGTTCAGTAACAGCTTTACTGTAACAATATATGAAATCTACTACACCAAAACCGCTACACAAAACCGCAAAACGCTAGCTGAAACGCTACAGAAAAATAAGAAAAAGCGTTTCAAAATCTGCTAGCATTTTGCAGATCTGCTAGCGGGTTTTGGTGTGCACCAGGCCTTAGGGCCTGTTTCCACTACATGCAGATTGGATGCAGAATGGATGCAGAAAAACTGACTCCAATGAATGTCTATGGGAAAATCTGCATCAGAAAAATCACGTTTAATGGAAACAGGTCCATAGGCATTCATTGGAGTCCATTCTGCATCCAATCTGCGTGTAGTGGAAACAGGCCCTAAAGATGTGGCAAACAATTTATATCTACCAGTTATTTATTATCCTGCTACATTGCCTTTCTCAATGTTGGATCATGTTTCAGCTATAATCAGATTCAATATTCCTCTCTCTAACGCAGCTGCAAGTTTTGTCTTGCTCAGTGCAGTACAAAGCTATGGAGCTTCACACCCGTCCCACTTCTGCCTGCTATCGCGAGCAGTACAAAGCTTGTGGCTGCAGTGCAGAGTGGGATGTTTGATCAGGCCTCTGCAGAGCGCTGATTAATGTTGAGCGGAGCAATACGCAAGATGGTAAATGATTGATAATAGGTAAATATAGATTGTTTACAACACTTGGCTAGTAAGTACCTTGTTCAATTTGTGCCTATGTAAACTGAGAGGAGGTAAAATTAAAGGTGCATATACACATCCAACTTTATGCCTGATTGTCATTTGGATCAGTCGTTTGAATGACTTGTCAGGCAAACAACAAGTCGTTTAAACGTCACGTGCACACGTCCAAAGTGGCCGACAAACTTACTTACATGTCGTCCAACTCTTTGCTTATGCTCGTCCAACTCTCTTTGACTTATTAGTTGGTCAAACGACCGCTGTTAGTTTGGACACACGTACAGAACTGACAGTCATTTGAACGACAGTTGGTCCAACTGATCCGCCAAGCAGATTGGGCAAACCGGCTCTTATCAGTCACTCGACTGCGAGTACACACGTCCAACTTGTCATTCAAACTACAAGTCAGACAGCAAGTTGGTCGGAAAAGTTAGACATGTGTACGCGCCTTAAGAGTCAGGAAGGGGCAAATTGACGAAACTTTAGACAAAAATAACATTACAGTAGCAATAAACAAACTGAGCCTGAACTGTGTAGCTGACAAACAGTATTAGTAATCAGTGCCAATTCACTGTTCACTCTAGGAAGATGCCATCCCACATTTTCCACACACACACGCACGCGCGCGCACACACACACACACACACACGCACGCACGCGCGCGCACACACACACACACACACACACACACTCTTTCACAGAAAGCTATATTAGCTTTCATACTTGTGCTCATGTTTTTCATGCTATGTTGTATTTTTTTAAAGTGCAGCATTTTGCAATACTAACTTACGTAACGTAATTACAGACGACTGTGCACTTGTTTGCATTTGTTTGCATCAATAAGCAAACAACGCGCACCAAGACAAGAAAGCAAATGGTGTTTATGTAATTTTTTCTTAAATCTTGGTTTCTATGGTCTGATGGTGTTCTCCTTCTTAAGGGTTTTTGATTTGTTATAATATCTTGCCATCTTACATTTAAAATAAAATGTAGATACATGGGAGTTGAACCAAAGCACCATTTCTTTTTATTATTCTAGCTTAGCATATTCTTCAGCTCATCCTGCCTTGGTTACCACACTACCCAAGTATGTGAAGGAGTTTACACTCTCCACCTTCTTCTCTACCACAGTTGAGGGCTATTATCTATGTTTACATGTATTCTTATCTCATTTGTTTGTTCTTTATTCCAGAGCAGTTGTTTCACCTCTAATCTTCACAATTTATCTTACATATCTCGTATGATGTGTGCCTGCAAACAAATGGCATCTACAAAGTTCATATCTTCAACCCTGTCTTTCAAGCCCCCATTGAAATTCTCTTCTTCTTCCTCTTACCATTCAATTTATAAGACGGCCTATAGATACATACACACTTTTTTAATTTCTGTCGCCTAAAGGTGGCCATACACTGGTTCCATGTGGCCATCTGATAGATCACACTTAGATCATTATTCTAGTGAAAATAGGCCCAAAAAAGATGCAAGTGTCATACAGTGGGGGAAATAATTATTTGATCAACTGATACATTTGTAAGTTTACTAATAAATTTGTAAGTTTTCCAGACTGTTGTGTACATGATACTCTGCATGAAATGCCCCTCATTTTTTATAGATTTTTTTGTGGCAATTAACAGTGTATATAAAACACATCCTTGTAACCTACAATACACAGGAAAAAGCAATCATAAGGTAGAGAAAAAATGAAGGTAAGCACAACGTAGTACAATTCAAGAGTCAAAAATGAGATGTACACGCAGTGAGAACATATATACAATAACTCACGTAGGCTACAATAACAGTAAAACCAGGTTGAAAACATGTCTCGGGAGGGGGGGGAGGGTCTAAGAGCAGAGCATGCACAATAGATTCAAGGAAGGGGACAGGACCACATAGACAGGTAATTATGGACCAGCTGATTTGCTACCAGCTGCAACACTGCCACAGCCATCCTGCCACCCTAGTCCCAGACAGGGATGCTCATCCGGATCCGGGTACCCGGGTAAACCCGGGTAACCGACCATTTTTCCACTATCCGGGTCGGATCCGGATCCGGATACCTGGGCCCAGATCCGGATAGCTATCTGCGGGTATCTGGCCGCATAACCCGGGTACCCGCAGATATCCGGATCCGGGTAGTGAAAGTAAGGAGATGATGTCATTGAGCCAATCAGAGAGCTCCCAGCAGAAGCCCTAGCAACCAATCACAGAGGGGAACCCTGGCCAGCCCCACCTGGCCTTATTGAGCCAATCAGAGGCCTCCCAGCCTAAGCTCTGGCACCCAATCACAGAAGGGAACCCTGGCCAGCCCCCCTGTATAGTAAGGAGGGCTGGCATGATGAGACAGATCGTCCTTGCTTGTGTGGCTGGCTGGCTGCTCACTGACAGACTTGCTCCAGTGCTGTTTAGCAAGTGCTGTATACAGTGATAAACCTAAAGCTTTGAGTGCTAAACACCTTCAATACACTATTGTTCTATTGTTTTTTTTAGCTAGCTAGCTTGTAATTGTTTGATTTCATTCACTCAGTTAGGTCCTGTCTGTGTCTGTGTGTGCTGTGCAGGCCAGCAGGACAGTAAAGGGAATAGGAGGATTACTGTGTTATTATATTCTAGTTAGTACTGCAGTTAGTTGTTATGGTGGGTACACACGGTGCGTTCCCGCACTTGATTTCCCGCTCGATTCCCGTCGACTCGATTATTTCCCACATGTCCGATTTGCGTTTCGATGGATCATTAGGTCGATTCGCATGTAAAGTATGCCAAATTGACCTAACGATCCATCGAAACGCAAATTGGACATGTCGGAAATAATCGAGTCGATGGGAATCGAGCGGGAAATCGAGTGTGGGAACGCACCATGTGTACCCACCATTAGACAGATAGTGTGCACTGTCTGTCCTCTACTCTGCGGTCTGTCACTCCGTGCTGATTTGATTTAAAGTCCAACCCCGATTTTATTAAAGTAAAAGTACCCCACACCATCTGGTGACATCATCACGTATAAGTTGTACTATGTCTGCTGGCACCGGCAGCCGGGGGAGGAGCAGCAAGGGCAAGAGGACAGGGAGCAACATTACAGCGACCCTCAGAAGGTCTGTCGTGTCAGTGTCGACCCCAGCGGGCAGCCTACCCTCAGTCAGCGAGCTTTTCGCTCCAGGCGCCACGATTGAACTCAGGGCTGTTAGCTGCAAGGAGTTTGAGGAGGATGTTCTGGGTTTTGAGGAGGGATGAGCATGAGGAGTTCAAGAGGCTAAAGCAAGCTGGCACTGGCTGCTACCGCCACGGTGACAGTCCACTGCTGCTGATACCACCACCTATATTCAACTCAAAACACAATTGCAGTGTCATTTTTTGGAGGTGTCTGGGCTGAAAACTGTCATGTCCCAATTGTGCGGTTGGACTTTGGACACAATGTGGGCTGCACGACCGTCGACCGCTTTCTGGAACCTATCCTGATGTTAATAATTTACAGGCCCTTTTTTTTTCAATTTATGTTAACAAAATAATAAATTAGTGTTTCCCTTTAAAAAAACATGATGCTACATGCATCATTTACCCTAAAAACCCTTTTTAAAGCTATTTAAAGGGCACTTACGGTTTTTCTATCCGGGGACCCGAATAGATCGGGTACCCGCGGGTAATTTGGTCGGATATCTGAATTCTATCCGGGTACCCGCAAGGTCGGATCCGGGTACCCGAATCGGATCTGGGTACCCGGATCCGGGCGGGTATTAAAAAGTACTACCCGAGCAACCCTGGTCCCAGGCCTTTATAGCCTGCCCACAAATCTGGCCCTGTGTAACGATCGGTGTAACACAGAGAGGATCTGATTACCGGTGATCTGCAGTATCACCGAGAATACAGATATATACCCGATTATTGATGATCTGCAGTATCACCGATAATCAGATATATCTCTAACCTCTGGACACCTGAGTAATATGAGTGTTTGGTGCAACAGTAATACTTTGAGGAGGGCCCCCGTAAAGGGGGTACAAGGCAGTATGGGATACTGCCTAAAGAACAGGCTCCTTCCAAGGCCTGAAGCTCCCCAAGGGGAGGAGACAGACTGAGAGTGGGAAGGACCAGAGTGGGAGTGACACCAATGGTGGAGTGTCACTGACAAATCTGTGAACTATCTCTAAACAGAGGAGATAGTTCTCGAGGTCGGACTAGCCAGGTCGGCAACAGACAGACGGATAAGGTACAAAGACAGAAGGCTGATTCGGTATCCAAGACAGGCAGGGTTTGGCAACGTGATATCAGATATGCGTGGTACCGAATCAGAAAGCAGAGGGATGGTCAGGAAAGCAGAAGGTCCTAACAGATAATATACAATGCCTAGTCTCGGTGTGAGCTCCGTGATCATCAACACCCTGGAACTAGTCTGAAATATAACAGAATGATAATACAAGTCCCTAATCTGGGTGTGAGGTCCGTGATCGTCAACACCCTGGAACTAGTCTGAAGTATAACAGGTTGGTAACACAAGTCCCTAATCTGGGTGTGAGCTCCTTGATCATCAATACCCTGGAACTAGTCTGAAGTATAACAGAGATATAACAGAGATATAACAGAGATCTGACAAAAGGTCTGAGTGCTTCCACGTAGTGATCGCAACGGCAGACAACCAGAGAATGACCAGCACCCAGTATATATAGCAAAGCGCTCTCCAGCGCCTCCCCTAAGTGCTGGATCAATGGGAACTGGTTGAATCGTCAGCTGACCGGCTTGGTCAGCTGACTCCCTTCTGGCTGTAATAAAAGTTCTGCCTCTCTGCGCGCGCGCGTCCTTCTGAACCTGTGTGGACTATCAGTCCCAGCCACACCAAACATGTGTTGCAAATCACCCTCCGTGCTGGACGCGAAACCGCCGCACCGCTATCAAGGCATGCGGCGGTTCCTCCGCGTTCGGCCATGTTACTGGATGTAGGCCTATGCGTGCAACCCGCCACGTTGGACGCGGAATCAGCCACCCCGTTCTGAGTACACGCGGCGGCTTTTCCACGTTTCCTCACAGTACTTCTTTCCTCAATACCATAACCCTTCCAGTGAACCAAATACTGTACTGAGTGCGTGAATCTAAAATCTTTTCCACTTCATACTCAGGTTGGTCATCCACCATCACAGGGGGAGGAGGAGTGGAACCTACATGCACTGCTGGCTTAAGCAGGGATACATGGAACGATCTTACACCACGCATGCTGGCAGGAAGATCAATGGCATAAGTAACATTGTTGATTTTCCTGGTTACTGGGAAGGGGCCCACAAATCTGGGTCCTAACTTGGGCGAAGGCTGTTTTAAATTCAAATGACGGGTGGACACCCAGACCAAGTCTCCTGGCTGAAACTTCCACTCTATGGAACGTTTCTTGTCAGCTTGACCTTTCTGACTCTGAAAGGCCTTCTCAAGATTCTTTTTCACGTTCCCCCAAATGTTCTTAAAGGACTTTTGCCAAGCCTCCAAAGCTGGAAACGGAGTGGAAGCTACTGGCAGTGGGGAGAACTTAGGCAACTTTCCAGTTACCACCTGAAATGGAGAGAATCCAGAGGAAGAGCTCTTTAAATTATTGTGTGCAAACTCTGCAAATGGCAAGAACTTGACCCAATCATTTTGCGCATCCGCAACATAACACCTGAGAAATTGTTCCAGTGACTGATTAATTCTCTTGGTCTGACCATTCGTCTGTGGGTGGTAGCCCGATGAAAATGACAGTTCCATGCCCAATTGATGACAAAATGCCCTCCAAAATTTCGAAACAAATTGGACTCCCCGATCGGACACTACATTTTCTGGGATGCCGTGTAGCCGGAAAATGTGCATGATAAAAAGATCGGCTAACTCCTGAGCCGAGGGGAGTCAGTTGCCAATGAAGGCCACCAAGCACACCTAGCAACAAGGTCCTGTGTTCTGGAGGCCCCAGGATGTCCAGCATTTTTGTGGGAGTGGAACATCTGCAATATCTGGAGACGAAACGGCAATGGTACAAACATGACCCCTTCAGGCTTTCCCTCAGGAACATCCTGCTGGAAGGGACTTAAAGTCTCTCCATCCAGTTCTTCCAGGTCTCTGTGGCTGCCAATACCACTTTGTGTGGGATAATAGTCTCTGGGTCTGAGGGCTGTGCTGTCTCTGGCTCAAAGCATCTGGATAAAGCATCTGCTTTAATGTTTTTACTACCCGGAGTATACGTAATTACAAATCTGAATCTCGAGAAAAACAGTGACCATCGAGCCTGACGGGGACTTAATCTCTTAGCCCCCTCAATGTATTCCAAATTTTTGTGATCAGTGTAAACTGTAATCGTATGTTCTGCTCCTTCTAGCCAATGACGCCATTCTTCAAAGGCCAATTTAATGGCTAGGAGCTCCCTGTTGCCTATATCGTAGTTTTTCTCTGCTGGTGAAAACCTACGAGAAAAATAGGCACACGGGTGTAATCTTCCCTGCAACCCAGATCGTTGAGACAGCACAGCCCCTACCCCAACCTCTGAGGCATCCACCTCTACAATAAAGGGATAGGATGTGTCGACTTGTCTCAAGATGGGTGCAGAACAAAACAGCTCTTTCAGCGTGGAGAAAGCAGCCAAAGCTTCGGGGGACCAGTAATTGGTATCTGCCCCTTTCTTAGTGGGACTGGTGAGGGGTGCAATGACTGTGGAGTACCCCTTTATGAACCTTCTATAGTAATTTGTGAACCCCAAGAACCTCTGAAGGGCCTTCAATCTTACTGGCTGAGGCCACTCCAGCACAGCAGAGACTTTGGCAGGGTCCATAGAAAGGCCCGAGGTGGAAATGACATACCCCAGAAAGGCGACAGATGTTACCTCAAAAATGCATTTCTCCAACTTAGCATACAGCATGTTTTGTCTTAGCTTGTGCAACACAAATCTGACATGGGCCCTGTGCTCTGTGAGGTTAGCTGAGAAGATTAGTATATCATCTAGATATACCAGGACAAATTTACCCAAAACCTCCCTGAACACCTCATTGATGAGTTCCTGAAAGACGGCCGGGGTGTTACACAACCCGAAGGGCATCACCAGGTACTCGTAATGCCCATCGGGTGTGTTAAAGGAAGTCTTCCACTCATCGCCCTCTCTGATCCGTACCAGGTTGTATGCACCCCGCAAATCCAATTTTGAGAAAATCTTAGCATTGGTGACCTGAGTAAACAAATCGTCTATCAAAGGTAATGGATAGCGATTTTTCACTGTGATTTTATTCAGACTCCGATAATCAATGCACGGTCGAAGGCATCCATCTTTTTTCTTCACAAAAAAGAAACCTGCTCCTGCAGGTGAACAGGAAGGGCGAATGAACCCCTTAGCTAAGTTCTCGCGGATATACTCCTGCATGGCCAATTTTTCCGGCCCAGATAAATTGTAGAGGTGACCTCTAGGGGGCATACAACCAGACCGGAGATCGATGGGACAATCGAAAGGGCGATGTGGAGGAAGTTTATCGGCTGATCTAGGACAAAACACGTCTGAGAACTCTGAATACTGAACTGGTACTCCCTCCACGTGAATCTTGGTCTGGCCCAAGGTAACCTTCGCCAAACAGTTATGAAAGCAATAGGACGACCAGCTCGTTAGCTGACCAGTGGCCCAATTTATCTGAGGGGAGTGGAGTTGTAACCAAGGCATGCCCAGAATGATCGTGGAGGTTGTCATGTGTAACACAAAAAAATGCAAATCTTCTCTATGTAACACCCCAATAGCGACTCCCACCTCTGGAGTCTGCGACAGTGGACTGTTACCCTGAAGTGGCGAGTCATCCACTGCAGTAACTTGAATCGGTAGTTTGACCGGTATGAGCGGAATACCCAATTTCTTAGCAAATTCGTAATCCATAAAATTAGCCGCTGAGCCTGAGTCAATGAAGGCTTCAGTGACTTCAGACTTATCTTCCCATGAAATAGTACAAGGAAGAAGCAAACGTTTCTCATCTAGGGGTAAAAATTGCACGCCTAGGGTACTACCCCCAACTACACCTAAGGCAGCAGCGTTTCCCGATTTCTTAGGGCAATTCTGTATTCCATGACCCCCCTCTGCACAATAAAGACAAAGCTGCTCTAATATTCTGCGTCTCCGCTCCACCTGAGACAACTTTGACCAACCAATCTGCATTGGCTCAGGTGGAGGCGAGACTGGAGGAGGTGGAGTCACAGGGGGCGCAGCGTGGGATACCATTCTCACATGGCTACTACCCCGGGTCTGCCTCTGATAGCGCAGCCGGCGATCTATCCTGATGGCCGATGAAATGGCCTCATCGATGGACTTAGGTTCAGGCTGACTTAACATAAGATCGGAAACCTCATCTGACAACCCTGATAAGAAACAATCTAAAAGGGCAAAGGTGTCCCACCTGGCTGATACTGACCACTTCCTAAATTCAGCAGCATAATCTTCCACCGGACTCTTGCCTTGATGTAACCGTTTGAGCTTCCGCTCAGAAGTCGGAGGCTGGATCATCGTAAATTATAGCCATGGCTTTAAAAAATTCCTCTACAGAGGTTAGGGCCAAGTCTCCATCAGGCAGACTGTACCAGTGCCCAGGTCTGAGAATCACCTGATAACAAAGTTTTAATAAATGTAACCCTTTGGGCCATAGTTCCTGAAGAATTAGGTCTCAACTCAAAGTATGATAACACTCTACTCCTAAAATTTCGGAAGTCAGATCTGTGACCGGAAAATTTTTCAGGTACAGGCATACGTATGTCTGTGCTAAGAGGAGATCGCACTGATTGAAGTTCCTGAATAGCCCCAAATATCTGACATATCTGGGTCTGTTGGTTCAAAACTGCCGCGGAAACTTGATTTACCGCGGTGGTCAGGACTTCAACATGGCTATACAGTGCGTCCATTTGGGTCAGGTCTGCCGTTCTGTAATGATCGGTGTAACACAGAGAGGATCTGATTACCGGTGATCTGCAGTATCACCGAGAATACAGATATATACCCGATTATTGATGATCTGCAGTATCACCGATAATCAGATATATCTCTAACCTCTGGACACCTGAGTATTATGAGTGTTTGGTGCAACAGTAATACTTTGAGGAGGGCCCCCGTAAAGGGGGTACAAGGCAGTATGGGATACTGCCTAAAGAACAGGCTCCTTCCAAGGCCTGAAGCTCCCCAAGGAGAGGAGACAGACTGAGAGTGGGAAGGACCAGAGTGTGAGTGACACCAATGGTGGAGTGTCACTGACAGATCTGTGAACTATCTCTAAACAGAGGAGATAGTTCTCGAGGTCGGACTAGCCAGGTCAGCAACAGACAGACGGATAAGGTACAAAGACAGAAGGCTGATTCGGTATACAAGACAGGCAGGGTTTGGCAACGTGATATCAGATATGCGTGGTACCGAATCAGAAAGCAGAGGGATGGTCAGGAAAGCAGAAGGTCCTAACAGATAATATACAATGCCTAGTCTCGGTGTGAGCTCCGTGATCATCAACACCCTGGAACTAGTCTGAAGAATAACAGAATGATAATACAAGTCCCTAATCTGGGTGTGAGGTCCGTGATCGTCAACTCCCTGGAACTAGTCTGAAGTATAACAGGTTGCTAACACAAGTCCCTAATCTGGGTGTGAGCTCCTTGATCATCAACACCCTGGAACTAGTCTGAAGTATAACAGAGATATAACAGAGATATAACAGAGATCTGACAAAAGGTCTGAGTGCTTCCACGCAGTGATCACAACGGCAGACAACCAGAGAATGACCAGCACCCAGTATATATAGCAAAGCGCTCTCCAGTATATATAGCAAAGCGCTCTCTTGCTGTCATAAAAGTTCTGCCTCTCTGCGCGCGCGCGCGCGTCCTTCTGAACCTGTGTGGACTGTCTGTCCCAGCCACACCAGACATGTGTTGCAAATCACCCTCCGTGCTGGACGCGGAAACCGGCGCACCGCTATCAAGGCATGCGGCGGTTCCTCCGCGTTCGGCCATGTTACTGGATGTAGGCCTATGCGTGCAAACCGCCGCATTGGACGCGGAATCAGCCGCCCCGTTCTGAGTACACGCGGTGGCTTTTCCGCGTTTCCTCACACCCTGATATTCCTTCTACCTGTACAAGGCTTTTGGACTCCTTATAGGATTTCTCTGATAGCAGCCCTGTCGTTATGCATGCTGACTCTCCCGTGGTGGGATTCTCTTTCATTCTTACAATCTATAGGAAGCAGAATGAAAAGTGAGTGCAATAATCTTTTCAGCCTCAAATGTGCCTGTCTGCATTCGCCATCCTCTGAACTTGGAAGTGAATAGGAGAGCTCTGTAGTGTGTCAAAAACTCTGTACTGTTCATGACAATCCATCTGATTTGCCTTTTCATTCTTTTTAGCGCAGTATTGATTATGCTTATACAAGCTCAGTAAAATTAAGGTGGTCATGCATCTAGCAATTTTGCGACCCGATTGACCATCCGAATTTGATCATTTTATCAAATCGGGTAAAAAAACAGTGCCACAACAAGCATGCCCAGTCGACAATTCGACTGATTTTGCCCTGAAATCAGTCAAATGAATCAACCAAGCAAGTTTAAAAATCTTGGGCCAACATGGTCAATCGGGTATGGGCTGGTAATGGTGTGCAATATCAGGATAAGCGATGAATGCAGCAGAACCCAAATGTTCATGTACCCCACGTCACACATGCGTCAGTGCTGAATGGCAGCCATGTGGGATGGGAATATGCAGGAGAAGAAGCAGCTGGACACTCGGACGGACAAACAGACAGTTGAGATTTTAATGCATGGTTCCCGGCTACTGCATTGCATGCAGAGAGATGTAGTCCTTCAATATGATTACATCTCCTGGACATCATTGCAGCAAATTTGAGCTGCTTTATCTGCGGCACAGGCAGAAGCAAGATGGAGGCCAGCATGTAGATGGGGGGCTAGGGAGCAGTGCCCGAAGATAAGTAAATGCTTGTTGTTGCCCCCTAACCCACTAAAAGCCTACACCATTTACCAACCTCCTATTTGATTCGTTTTTCAATTATTATGCTCAGATTCCTTTAAGGGATAATTTATCCTCCTTTTTTTTTCATTAATGATCATACAAAATCAAATGACAAAATGAAACTCCAAAGCTGTTTAGTAATATGCAGTGTATACAATGAAATACTCTAACATCACAGGTCACATGGTCATAAAAAAGCTATCAGAGCTCCAAAAAGGATTATATCTAATCTAACCTAATACAATAAGATATAATTAAAACAATGCAAATTCCTCTGCTAACTAAAGCACTGTTGGTTCAAATAAACAACTGGATCTTCAGGTAAACACATGGAAAACAGACATTTGTATGGCAGTATGACACAATGAAAATGACCTTTTGAGCTTTAGGAAAAGAATGCGTACAGGATGTAGGTTTCAGTGTGTACAAGCAGTTACTCGTAAACTGTATGTAATGCTGGGAATACACAGTTCGTTTATGGCGCTCGATTCTCCTCTCCATCGTTTTTGCCGCTCGATTCGGCAGTCAATTCTCTTATCTTCCGCTCTTTTTTCTTATCTTTTTCCATTCACTTCTATCAGAAATCGAGCAGCGAAAGCGACATCGAAATTATCTATCGAACCATCTAATCACCTCAGAAATGAACCATGTATTCCCAGCATAAGTTACCGTATGTTTTTATTATAATGTTTTTATTATCACCCAGAGCTTTATGAAGGTTGCTATTGGTTATTGTCACAGGAGCCCTAGTGGCTGACCGCACTTAGCCTTCTAAACGGTGCCAACGCACAGATCGTGCGAACTCTGGTCGCAGTCAATGCGCAGGAACCGTTAAGAATTAGCCGCAGACAACTCAGAAGGGAGCCTGTGAGACACGGGTGATTACAACTTCACCCACTGGTTCAGAGTAAACTGCCACCACCGCGGTTATCATGGGACCGTGGAGCCCACTAACTGACTGACTAATCCTGCGAATAAAACGGTTAAACACACGGTATTCTGTCTAGCCAACAACAAACAAACAGTAGCGTATCTTCAGAGACCCGGGATCAGTTCTGTGTGTGCTGATAAGCAGGGTAGCGGACAGTGAATGACTTGGAGAAAGTCGTTTATTCACGCAATATAAATAATTAATATATACAGACAATTATTAAAATCACAATTATTAAGACAGTAATAGCCGGTATAAAAAATAAAAGAAGGGAGAAAAATACTTAGTTCCTGGAAAGATGTCCTTTTTGTGGGAAAACAGAGTTCTGAGTTTCAATCAGAGTTTAGAGTTCAGACCAGGTGGATGCCAGCATATCCTCAAGCTGGCATCTGATGAGTTCAAGATGTTTTCAGGGTGGAGGACACTGAGTTTGGCTCCTCTGCCATTCTTATGCCCCTGATTCAGTAGGAGGGAGTGAGGGCGGGGAGCCATACACCCCCTTAGAAGATGAGATGAGCCCTCCCCTTGTCCTGGGGGCCAGAAATCATGCCTTAACCATATATGGGCTCTATCTCACAGAACCGTACAGGTCAGGGCAGATTTATTAACATTTTCAGGTCTGTCTTGATTTACCCAGCGCCCTGATACCAGACATGAGGGGTGGGACCCCTGTGGTATCATCAGGGCATTTTCAAACTGCCTAACTGGCAGTCCTTACCTCAGAATGTTCTGAAACTTCCTCAGAACCAGCATCGGGGCTCATGCTACACTTCCCCCACGTTTGGCGAAGCTGCCATCTCAGGAACCCCAGAAATATGACATATCTGGGAAGTTATGGATTATGCTATGAGACTCAGGTTTATTCAGGATGTGTTCTAGCTGCTAACAGCTGACTTCCCTTTGATCTTTACCAGTGAGCAAGGTGTCAAGACCTCCCGGAGATTTGTAGCCTGCCTGGCTGCACCTAGGCATCCTGATCACCCTTTGGTTAATTAACATCTACATGAGATCAGCTAGGTGTCACCTTATACCTGATGGATGGGCCATCAGCACAGCTTGAAGCCAGGGACTCTCTGGGCCCAGGCTCATTAGCATATCAAAAGAGCCATCCAGCCTTTAGGATGGTGCTCTCTCTCTGCTAAGAAAAGGACTTCAGCTGCCCCTACACACTCAACCCAGATTGTATCGATTTGAAGCACAATCGATGCAGGGAATCGAGTGCGATCGCTTTTTCTTCACGGGCGGTTACAGGACGCGCCTGCGGCCCCGCAACCGTCCGTGACAGTTATCATCAACACAATCTGATGTGAACTACTCTGTATCACTTCAATTATTTAGTTATTGCATGCTTATCTGTGTTGTGTTTGAGTAAGAAGCATGGACATTTTGAAAAGAATATATTTCCTTTTCATCTTTTTGAAAGTTTGAAGTGAATACAGAGAAATTTCCCAACTTTTCAACATATTAAATCAGAACCTTGCAGATGGACAACTGATGGTCTCATATTATTACAGTCCATATTTTCATACTTACTGTAAACTTGTGATATTTAGGCATACCTTCAGGCAGAATCCTGCAGTGGGTCAGCCACCCAGAGGTTGTAGAAAGGGTATTGGACAGTTTAAAATCAATGCACCATGGCCAGCTGGATATAGCTGGCCACAGCCAAGCAGGTAGTTTCGGCGCTCAGCGCCAGATGCAAGAACCAGGCCCCCCATTGAAGCAATGTTATGCTGCACAAGTGTAATTCGGGGCCCCGGTGATCACCGGACCCCGAATTACACCTCCCACCTAGTTGCTAAATTTCGGAGGGGGTATAGTATTTAACGCCGCTGGGTAGTTTAGCGGCAGCAGGGAGAGCTGTAATTCGGCTCGCCCTGCGCCAAACTCACCAACGGCTTACTAATATGTACGCGGCCACAGGCTGGAATAAAGTGAAGGAAGGAGTACAAGACGTTTAGCTACCGCTAAACTGCCCAGCGGCATTAAATACTATACGCCTCATGTGTTTTGCGACTGTACTCCTGAGGAAGCGAACCTTGATTCACAAAATTACTATTATTATTGTGAATTTTATATAGTGCTCTAACACTTCTACATTGTGCATATAGTTATGTCACTATCTATCCCTCAAAGGTAATCCCTACCATACGAAACCAAGCATGTGATGTTCCAGTCCCTCAATACATTTTATGGAATTAATTTACATATCTTTGTATGATGAACGTTATATATTGCAATGAGGAGGAATTTCTCTTGGTTTTAATTTTATATGTATGAGTGGACTGTCATCTTTTATCTGATTATCAATAAATGATGATTCTTTTTGTCTAGATAGTTGTGGATTGTTTTGCAAAAGTGTATTTCCCTTAAGAGTCCTAAACTCTGGTGGGGCCCCTAAATTTGTAGAGCTGCATTAAAATTAGAAAATATGTAACTCACTGGTCCTGATTTTAGCTTTTCTCCAGAGTTTTCGTACAGGAGATGCTCTCCCACCTCTTCAATAAAATACCTTTTAAGCCCGTTTAAGCCAATGGCTAAAAAAAATTACAGTACTCAGAATTTCAGCCCCCTTTTTTAAATGCATATGATAGTAAATGTGCATTAATTAGCAATCCACAAAGTTTCCTGCATTGTTCGTTTGTGCTTTTATCAATAAATATATTTAAAATACTTGACAACTCTCAGTCTTATTTTTTGTTAAGATAACAGTGCAGTTGGAGAGACAGCAGTAGAAAAGAAATAACTTCTTCAAAAGATTCTCATTTTGTTGCTTTGCAGCCTGGAATGTGTCAGTATTTTGTGGAACCACACATTTCCCCAGTTTCCCTGGCTCTTATTTGGTACATTTGCCACACAAATGAAGTTGCAGGGCATGTTGGGTTTTCTTTTTTTTTATTTACTTTCCCCTCAGACTTTAACTAATGCAGCCTGATTGGCTGAAGCCTCTTTCACTCCTGCTTTCCTCTCCCACACCTCTGGTCCTCTTTGATTGGCCAATATTTCTCAATGCACTTTCTTCTACAAAGCTGGGTGGGAGTATCTGCAGACTGGGAGGAGGGCGAGCAATGCATTCACAATCAGGCAGAGGAGATTAAGGGTGGAAATGATGTCAGGATTGGCTTCAAGATAGACACAGACAAAATGGAAAATCCTAAGAAGAATTTTCTTTTTTTTTTAACATATAGAAAAATCACTAAAATCAAAATGCGGACAGTGCAATACATATGTTATGTAAGTAGAGCAAGTATTTATCTACTTATGTATGTGTTTTTTTTCTGAGATAGTATGGCTGACACCTCCACTTTAACCGCTTCCAGACAGCGGAGATTGAAATCTACGCCATTTGAAGGCTGCTATTAATGCAAGAGCATAAATTTCACCACACCGTCACCATGCGCTCGTCACTCCTGCCGATTGCCAGGGCTGTGGAGTTATTAGAAAATTCATCTGACTCCAACACCGACTTTATGAAACCTCCAACTCCAGGTACCCAAAATGGCTCCGATTCCGACTCCTCTACTTCGGCTCCTTAGTCTAATACTTACCAGGGCTGTGGATTTTGTACCAAACTCATCCGACTCCGACTCTTCAGTTTATGAAACCACGACTCTGACTCCACCTCTGACTCCAGGTACCAAAAATTGCTTCGACTCCAACTCTGACTCCACAGTCCTGCGTCGCTCTCTGCTCCCATCAGTTTTAATTATTTGGAGCTGTGCAGTATAAAGAAGCTATTGCTGGAAATTTCAAGTGCATAGTATTGCATCTGAAAGCAAACAATCCATTAGGAGTGTCAAACAATCTCATGAATAAAGTTACAGAAAGTCACAAGTCAGGAAATGGATACAAAAATAAAAAAATATTTAAAGACTTTATCAACCCCTAGGAGCACAATTAAATCTATATTTAACCCTTAAACTAGTAAAACTTTATTTGGCTGCAGGGTCGAATTTTTTGCGGCTTGCTAAAAACCTCAAACCGCCGGTGTGCACCAGCCCATAGAGATACATTAGCCGCGCGAATTTTCAGGCGGATTCGGCCGGCGGATCCGCCCGGTGTGCACTGGGCCTAACTTTCCGGACGCTTAGATCGTCTTCTTCCTCCACCGCGGTGGCAATGTAATCCTGGCAGGTCTCCCCGTTTCCGATCCCCTCTTCCACCACTGGGTGGTGCTGCACCAATGACACAGACTCCTGTATCCCGATCACATGTAATGTCGTGATCGGAAGTGACTGGGACCTGCTGAGAGTTCAGAGTCATCGGTGGAGGAAGAGAAGAAGCCGTCCGGAGCAGGTAAATATAACCCCTTTCTCTCATGCACTCATTTGGCTGCGCTAGGCAGCCAAATTAGTTATCCCGTCAGAGGTTTACGATACACAAGCAGCTTCAAACGAGGTAGTAGAAAGGAAAGTAGAAAGTAGAAGTAGAAAGTGTTGATATTACAAGGAAGCTTCCCAGACCAGGCAGTACCACCAAACTAGGTGAAAGAGTGAGGAAGATACTGATCAGAAATGCTACCAGGAGGCCTATGGAAATTCTGAAGCAGGTACAGGAATTTATGGCAAAGAATGGTCAATGGGTTCATGGAACAATTATATCACAAGTGCTCCACAAATGTGACTTTCATGAGAGCATTGTAAGAAAAAAGCTATTCCTTAACAAAGTCTTGATTGCAATTTGCCAAAACGCAGCATAAAGATTCGGAGGCCAAATGTAAAATGTTGTTATGGTTAAGCAAGCTCAAGGCTGAATTATTTAGCCTCAACACCAAACAGTATATAAGGCAAAAGGTAATACAAATCACAATCCATAGAACCTACAGTAAAGCATGTTGATGGTAGCATTATGTTCTGGGGGTGTTCCTCTGCAGTGGAGACTTGTCATGAAGGATAGAGGGAAAAATCGATAGCACAAAATAATGTCAAATTCTTGAGGTAAACCTGGTGCTCTTTGCCAGAAAGTTGTAAATGGAATTATGGGTAAAAGGTTCACATTGCAACCAGTGGCGTATAAGAAACTGTGGACCCCAGTGCAAGTTTTACGTTGGGGCCCCCCAAGCTCTCTATAAATAACAATTGATACGCCACACCAAAACCAATCAAGGACAACCACAGTGTCAGAGGTGCAAGAAGGGGATGGGAAACTGTGTGTTAATGATTACTACTATTCAAATCATCTATTATCAGCACAAAACCAATAAAGAGCTAATACTGTGGTTGAGGGTGGGCCCCTCTAGCCCAAGGGCCCCAATGCTGTTGCTACCTCTGCACCCCCTTTTGCTACGCCACTGATTGCAACATCACAATGGCCCAAAGCACACAATTTGGCCTCAATTCACCAGAGGAGAGTTAGTAAGAGATAAAAGGTTGGTATTTTATCTCATGCGGTATTTTAACACTTTGTTTGCAATTCACCACTGTGAGAGGATAGAGAGAGGAGTGTTCGGTAGCAGGCGATAATGGTGCGATAATGGAGTGATATGGATGCGAAAACCGAGCGATAAGCGGTCGATAGTTATGCAGTGTTAGTGATTTGCATGCGATACTTTGCCTTTCTGGATGCTGGAAGTAAAGGATTGTGGGTAGGAGGAGGAGGTTATTACCAGCATGTGACCGCAGAGGGTTTCCCTCCCTATTTTTTGACAATCTCCTTCCATTACAAATCCCTCCCTCCATTCTGCATATTAAGCATACTAAGCAATATTAAGCATTCACAATATTAAGTGGATGGGTGAAACGGAGGAGGTATTTGGATACATTTTGACACTCGCTCCCGATGAAAAATGTATCCAGATTCCTCCTTCATGTCGCCCATCCACTTAATATTGTAAAAGCTTAATATTGCTCAATATACTTAATATTGTAAATGGGCTGCTCTCTGGTGCCTGACATATGTACAGTATAAGCTGTACTATGTGCTGCTAGTAAACTAGCTGCAGAGTGAGCTGCAGCATCTGTGACAAAAAACAGATATCTCCAGGTACATTCAGGGGATAAATAGATGAACAAATAACGAATGGCCACACCCCCTTTTTCCCTGGTGAATTGTGATTTTGAGAAAAAATAACAACTAACTATCGCCTATTTATCGCACATTTATGGCTCTCTGTCGATATTTCACCCTATACTTCTGGAGAATTGCTATTTGGAGATATCACAGGAGGTAAATTACCTCCCATGAGATAAATAGGTCGGTAACCTCTGGTGAATTGAGGCCATTGAAAGTGACCACACAGTGGTAAAAGGAGAAAAGGGAGAATGTTCTTGCATAGCCTAGACTAAAGGTGCGTACACACGCACTACAAAAGGCAACGACGGGTCCGCCGGAACCTCCCGCTGGGCGGTCTTTTAGCCGACAGTAGCAGGTGTGTACACGCTGTCGGCGGACTGATAAGGCTGTTTCTGAACGATCCGCTCAGCATTCAGAAACAGCCTTATCAGTCCACCGACGGCGCATACACACACGCAGCCCTGTCGTTATGCATGCTGACTCTCCCGTGGTGGGATTCTCTTTCATTCTTACAATCTATAGGAAGCAGAATAAAAAGTGAGTGCAATAATCTTTTCAGCCTCAAATGTGCCTGTCTGCATTCGCCATCCTCTGAACTTGGAAGTGAATAGGAGAGCTCTGTAGTGTGTCAAAAACTCTGTACTGTTCATGACAATCCATGACAATCTATCTGATTTGCCTTTTCATTCTTTTTAGCGCAGTATTGATTATGCTTATACAAGCTCAGTAAAATTAAGGTGGTCATGCATCTAGCAATTTTGCGACCCGATTGACCATCCGAATTTGATCATTTTATCAAATCGGGTAAAAAAACAGTGCCACAACAAGCATGCCCAGTCGACAATTCGACTGATTTTGCCCTGAAATCAGTCAAATGAATCAACCAAGCAAGTTTAAAAATCTTGGGCCAACATGGTCCATCGGGTATGGGCTGGTAATGGTGTGCAATATCAGGATAAGCGATGAATGCAGCAGAACCCAAATGTTCATGTACCCCACGTCACACATGCGTCAGTGCTGAATGGCAGCCATGTGGGATGGGAATATGCAGGAGAAGAAGCAGCTGGACACTCGGACGGACAAACAGACAGTTGAGATTTTAATGCATGGTTCCCGGCTACTGCATTGCATGCAGAGAGATGTAGTCCTTCAATATGATTACATCTCCTGGACATCATTGCAGCAAATTTGAGCTGCTTTATCTGCGGCACAGGCAGAAGCAAGATGGAGGCCAGCATGTAGATGGGGGGCTAGGGAGCAGTGCCCGAAGATAAGTAAATGCTTGTTGTTGCCCCTTAACCCACTAAAAGCCCACACCATTTACCAACCTCCTATTTGATTCGTTTTTCAATTATTATGCTCAGATTCCTTTAAGGGATAATTTATCCTCCTTTTTTTTTCATTAATGATCATACAAAATCAAATGACAAAATGAAACTCCAAAGCTGTTTAGTAATATGCAGTGTATACAATGAAATATTCTAACATCACAGGTCACATGGTCATAAAAAAGCTATCAGAGCTCCAAAAAGGATTATATCTAATCTAACCTAATACAATAAGATATAATTAAAACAATGCAAATTCCTCTGCTAACTAAGGCACTCTTGGTTCACATAAACAACTGGATCTTCAGGTAAACACATGGAAAACAGACATTTGTATGGCAGTATGACACAATGAAAATGACCTTTTGAGCTTTAGGAAAAGAATGCGTACAGGATGTAGGTTTCAGTGTGTGCAAGCAGTTAGTCGTAAACTGTATGTAATGCTGGGAATACACAGTTCGTTTATGGCGCTCGATTCTCCTCTCCATCGTTTTTGCTGCTCGATTCGGCAGTCAAATCTCTTATCTTCCGCTCGTTTTTCTTATCTTTTTCCATTCACTTCTATCAGAAATCGAGCAGCGAAAGCGACATCGGACCTGTCGGAAATTATCTATCGAACCATCTAATCACCTCAGAAATGAACCATGTATTCCCAGCATAAGTTACCGTATGTTTTTATTATAATGTTTTTATTATCACCCAGAGCTTTATGAAGGTTGCTATTGGTTATCATCAACACAATCTGATGTGAACTACTCTGTATCACTTCAATTATTCAGTTATTGCATGCTTATCTGTGTTGTGTTTGAGTAAGGCCCCGTTCACACTTGCGGTTGTCTGCCAAACGGACCAGATGACCTGACCGGATCCGGACCGGATCCGGATCGGAACCGTACGGTTCTGATCCGGATCCGATCCGGATCCGGTCAGGTTGCATCAGGTGTTCATCAGGATGCGATCCGGATCCGTTTGGCAAAAGTTACGTAAAAAACAAAAAAAATGTTGGGGTCTGGGAGGTCAGCAGAAGGGGGACCTGTGGAATCAGGCCCTCCGCTGTTTAGCACTCACCTCCACCTCCAACATGCTGCCAACATCTCCAGCTCGTGCTGCTCCACTCCAAAATGCTTGCCCATGTGTCCCCGATCCAATATCGCCGCAACAATCCTCATAGGAAGTGGGGTAGAACATCCGGATTTTTAGCCAGTGTGTTGTGCGCTATCCGGTTCTCATTGATTTGTATTGCCCGGATGGTGCAGTCCGGCTCCGCCCCGGATACGGCTGCCGGAGGAGCCGGACCAAAAAATAGCGCATGTTGGAACGGACGCCGGAGTCCGGATCCGGTCCGGCTCCGGTCCGGACGAAACGGACGCATGTGAACGGTGGCATAGACTTACATTGCTATGCCGTGCGTCCGTTTCGTCCGTTCCGCATGCGGTGCGGCTCCGGCACGGCGATTCCGGATAGCCACCGCTAATGTGAACCGGGCCTTAGAAGCATGGACATTTTGAAAAGAATATATTTCCTTTTCATCTTTTTGAAAGTTTGAAGTGAATACAGAGAAATTTCCCAACTTTTCAACATATTAAATCAGAACCTTGCAGATGGACAACTTATGGTCTCATATTATTACAGTCCATATTTTCATACTTACTGTAAACTTGTGATATTTAGGCATACCTTCAGGCAGAATCCTGCAGTGGGTCAGCCACCCAGAGGTTGTAGAAAGGGTATTGGACAGATTAAAATCAATGCACCATGGCCAGCTGGATATAGCTGGCCATAGCCAAGCAGGTAGTTTCGGCGCTCAGCGCCGGATGCAAGAACCAGGCCCCCCATTGAAGCAATGTTATGCTGCACAAGTGTAATTCGGGGCCCGGGTGATCACCGGACCCCGAATTACACCTCCCACCTAGTTGCTAAATTTCGGAGGGGGTATAGTATTTAACGCCGCTGGGTAGTTTAGCGGCAGCAGGGAAAGCTGTAATTCAGCTCGCCCTGCTCCAAACTCACCAACGGCTTACTAATATGTACGCGGCCACAGGCTGGAAAAAAAGTGAAGGAAGGAGTACAAGACGTTTAGCTACCGCTAAACTGCCCAGCGGCGTTAAATACTATACGCCTCATGTGTTTTGCGACTGTACTCCTGAGGAAGCGAACCTTGATTCACAAAATTACTATTATTATTGTGAATTTTATATAGTGCTCTAACACTTCTACATTGTGCATATAGTTATGTCACTATCTATCCCTCAAAGGTAATCCCTACCATACGAAACCAAGCATGTGATGTTCCAGTCCCTCAATACATTTTATGGAATTAATTTACATATCTTTGTATGATGAACGTTATATATTGCAATGAGGAGGAATTTCTCTTGGTTTTAATTTTATATGTATGAGTGGACTGTCATCTTTTATCTGATTATCAATAAATGATGATTCTTTTTGTCTAGATAGTTGTGGATTGTTTTGCAAAAGTGTATTTCCCTTAAGAGTCCTAAACTCTGGTGGGGCCCCTAAATTTGTAGAGCTGCATTAAAATTAGAAAATATGTAACTCACTGGTCCTGATTTTAGCTTTTCTCCAGAGTTTTCGTACAGGAGATGCTTTCCCACCTCTTCAATAAAATACCTTTTAAGCCCGTTTAAGCCAATGGCTAAAAAAAAGTACAGTACTCAGAATTTCAGCCCCCTTTTTTTAAATGCATATGATAGTAAATTTGCATTAATTAGCAATCCACAAAGTTTCCTGCATTGTTCGTTTGTGCTTTTAGCAATAAATATATTTAAAATACTTGACACCTCTCAGTCTTATTTTTTGTTAAGATAACAGTGCAGTTGGAGAGACAGCAGTAGAAAAGAAATAACTTCTTCAAAAGATTCTCATTTTGTTGCTTTGCAGCCTGGAATGTGTCAGTATTTTGTGGAACCACACATTTCCCCAGTTTCCCTGGCTCTTATTTGGTACATTTGCCACACAAATGAAGTTGCAGGGCATGTTGGGTTTTCTTTTTTTTTATTTACTTTCCCCTCAGACTTTAACTAATGCAGCCTGATTGGCTGAAGCCTCTTTCACTCCTGCTTTCCTCTCCCACACCTCTGGTCCTCTTTGATTGGCCAATATTTCTCAATGCACTTTCTTCTACAAAGCTGGGTGGGAGTATCTGCAGACTGGGAGGAGGGCGAGCAATGCATTCACAATCAGGCAGAGGAGAGTAAGGGTGGAAATGATGTCAGGATTGGCTTCAAGATAGACACAGACAAAATGGAAAACCCTAAGAAGAATTTTCTTTTTTTTTAACATATAGAAAAATCACTAAAATCAAAATGTGGACAGTGCAATTCATATGTTATGTAAGTAGAGCAAGTATTTATCTACTTATGTATGTGTTTTTTTCTGAGATAGTATGGCTGACACCTCCACTTTAACCGCTTCCAGACAGCGGAGATTGAAATCTACGCCATTTGAAGGCTGCTATTCATGCAAGAGCATAAATTTCACCACACCGTCACCATGCGCTCGTCACTCCTGCCGATTGCCAGGGCTGTGGAGTCATTAGAAAATTCATCTGACTCCAACACCGACTTTATGAAACCTCCAACTCCAGGTACCCAAAATGGCTCCGATTCCGACTCCTCTACTTTGGCTCCTTAGTCTAATACTTACCAGGGCTGTGGATTTTGTACCAAACTCATCCGACTCCGACTCTACAGTTTATGAAACCACGACTCTGACTCCACCTCTGACTCCAGGTACCCAAAATTGCTTCGACTCCTCGACTCCAACTCTGACTCCACAGTCCTGCGTCGCTCTCTGCTCCCATCAGTTTTAATTATTTGGAGCTGTGCAGTATAAAGAAGCTATTGCTGGAAATTTCAAGTGCATAGTATTGCATCTGAAAGCAAACAATCTATTAGGAGTGTCAAACAATCTCATGAATAAAGTTACAGAAAGTCACAAGTCAGGAAATGGATACAAAAAGAAAAAAATATTTAAAGACTTTATCAACCCCTAGGAGCACAATTAAATCTATATTTAACCCTTAAACTAGTAAAACTTTATTTGGCTGCAGGGTCGAATTTTTTGCGGCTTGCTAAAAACCTCAAACCGCCGGTGTGCACCAGCCCATAGAGATACATTAGCCGCGCGGATTTTCAGGCGGATTCGGCCGGCGGATCCGCCCGGTGTGCACTGGGCCTAACTTTCCGGACGCTTAGATCGTCTTCTTCCTCCACCGCGGTGGCAATGTAATCCTGGCAGGTCTCCCCGTTTCCGATCCCCTCTTCCACCACTGGGTGGTGCTGCACCAATGACACAGACTCCTGTATCCCGATCACATGTAATGTCGTGATCGGAAGTGACTGGGACCTGCTGAGAGTTCAGAGTCATCGGTGGAGGAAGAGAAGAAGCCGTCCGGAGCAGGTAAATATAACCCCTTTCTCTCATGCACTCATTTGGCTGCACTAGGCAGCCAAATTAGTTATCCCGTCAGAGGTTTACGATACACAAGCAGCTTCAAACGAGGTAGTAGAAAGGAAAGTAGAAAGTAGAAGTAGAAAGTGTTGATATTACAAGGAAGCTTCCCAGACCAGGCAGTACCACCAAACTAGGTGAAAGAGTGAGGAAGATACTGATCAGAAATGCTACCAGGAGGCCTATGGAAATTCTGAAGCAGGTACAGGAATTTATGGCAAAGAATGGTCAATGGGTTCATGGAACAATTATATCACAAGTGCTCCACAAATGTGACTTTCATGAGAGCATTGTAAGAAAAAAGCTATTCCTTAACAAAGTCTTGATTGCAATTTGCCAAAACGCAGCATAAAGATTCGGAGGCCAAATGTAAAATGTTGTTATGGTTAAGCAAGCTCAAGGCTGAATTATTTAGCCTCAACACCAAACAGTATATAAGGCAAAAGGTAATACAAATCACGATCCATAGAACCTACAGTAAAGCATGTTGATGGTAGCATTATGTTCTGGGGGTGTTCCTCTGCAGTGGAGACTTGTCAGGAAGGATAGAGGGAAAAATCGATAGCACAAAATAATGTCAAATTCTTGAGGTAAACCTGGTGCTCTTTGCCAGAAAGTTGTAAATGGAATTATGGGTAAAAGGTTCACATTGCAACCAGTGGCATATAAGAAACTGTGGACCCCAGTGCAAGTTTTACGTTGGGGCCCCCCAAGCTCTCTATAAATAACAATTGATACGCCACACCAAAACCAATCAAGGACAACCACAGTGTCAGAGGTGCAAGAAGGGGATGGGAAACTGTGTGTTAATGATTACTACTATTCAAATCATCTATTATCAGCACAAAACCAATAAAGAGCTAATACTGTGGTTGAGGGTGGGCCCCTCTAGCCCAAGGGCCCCAATGCTGTTGCTACCTCTGCACCCCCTTTTGCTACGCCACTGATTGCAACATCACAATGGCCCAAAGCACACAATTTGGCCTCAATTCACCAGAGGAGAGTTAGTAAGAGATAAAAGGTTGGTATTTTATCTCATGCGGTATTTTAACACTTTGTTTGCAATTCACCACTGTGAGAGGATAGAGAGAGGAGTGTTCGGTAGCAGGCGATAATGGTGCGATAATGGAGTGATATGGATGCGAAAACCGAGCGATAAGCGGTCGATAGTTATGCGGTGTTAGTGATTTGCATGCGATACTTTGCCTTTCTGGATGCTGGAAGTAAAGGATTGTGGGTAGGAGGAGAAGGTTATTACCAGCATGTGACCGCAGAGGGTTTCCCTCCCTATTTTTTGACAATCTCCTTCCATTACAAATCCCTCCCTCCATTCTGCATATTAAGCATACTAAGCAATATTAAGCATTCACAATATTAAGTGGATGGGTGAAACGGAGGAGGTATTTGGATACATTTTGACACTCGCTCCCGATGAAAAAATGTATCCAGATTCCTCCTTCATGTCGCCCATCCACTTAATATTGTAAAAGCTTAATATTGCTTAATATACTTAATATTGTAAATGGGCTGCTCTCTGGTGCCTGACATATGTACAGTATAAGCTGTACTGTGTGCTGCTAGTAAACTAGCTGCAGAGTGAGCTGCAGCATCTGTGACAAAAAACAGATATCTCCAGGTACATTCAGGGGATAAATAGATGAACAAATAACGAATGGCCACACCCCCTTTTTCCCTGGTGAATTGTGATTTTGAGAAAAAATAACAACTAACTATCGCCTATTTATCGCACATTTATGGCTCTCTGTCGATATTTCACCCTATACTTCTGGAGAATTGCTATTTGGAGATATCACAGGAGGTAAATTACCTCCCATGAGATAAATAGGTCGGTAACCTCTGGTGAATTGAGGCCATTGAAAGTGACCACACAGTGGTAAAAGGAGAAAAGGGAGAATGTTCTTGCATAGCCTAGACTAAAGGTGCGTACACACGCACTACAAAAGGCAACGACGGGTCCGCCGGAACCTCCCGCTGGGCGGTCTTTTAGCCGACAGTAGCAGGTGTGTACACGCTGTCGGCGGACTGATAAGGCTGTTTCTGAACGATCCGCTCAGCATTCAGAAACAGCCTTATCAGTCCACCGACGGCGCATACACACACGCAGCCCTGTCGTTATGCATGCTGACTCTCCCGTGGTGGGATTCTCTTTCATTCTTACAATCTATAGGAAGCAGAATAAAAAGTGAGTGCAATAATCTTTTCAGCCTCAAATGTGCCTGTCTGCATTCGCCATCCTCTGAACTTGGAAGTGAATAGGAGAGCTCTGTAGTGTGTCAAAAACTCTGTACTGTTCATGACAATCCATGACAATCTATCTGATTTGCCTTTTCATTCTTTTTAGCGCAGTATTGATTATGCTTATACAAGCTCAGTAAAATTAAGGTGGTCATGCATCTAGCAATTTTGCGACCCGATTGACCATCCGAATTTGATCATTTTATCAAATCGGGTAAAAAAACAGTGCCACAACAAGCATGCCCAGTCGACAATTCGACTGATTTTGCCCTGAAATCAGTCAAATGAATCAACCAAGCAAGTTTAAAAATCTTGGGCCAACATGGTCCATCGGGTATGGGCTGGTAATGGTGTGCAATATCAGGATAAGCGATGAATGCAGCAGAACCCAAATGTTCATGTACCCCACGTCACACATGCGTCAGTGCTGAATGGCAGCCATGTGGGATGGGAATATGCAGGAGAAGAAGCAGCTGGACACTCGGACGGACAAACAGACAGTTGAGATTTTAATGCATGGTTCCCGGCTACTGCATTGCATGCAGAGAGATGTAGTCCTTCAATATGATTACATCTCCTGGACATCATTGCAGCAAATTTGAGCTGCTTTATCTGCGGCACAGGCAGAAGCAAGATGGAGGCCAGCATGTAGATGGGGGGCTAGGGAGCAGTGCCCGAAGATAAGTAAATGCTTGTTGTTGCCCCCTAACCCACTAAAAGCCCACACCATTTACCAACCTCCTATTTGATTCGTTTTTCAATTATTATGCTCAGATTCCTTTAAGGGATAATTTATCCTCCTTTTTTTTTCATTAATGATCATACAAAATCAAATGACAAAATGAAACTCCAAAGCTGTTTAGTAATATGCAGTGTATACAATTAAATATTCTAACATCACAGGTCACATGGTCATAAAAAAGCTATCAGAGCTCCAAAAAGGATTATATCTAATCTAACCTAATACAATAAGATATAATTAAAACAATGCAAATTCCTCTGCTAACTAAGGCACTCTTGGTTCACATAAACAACTGGATCTTCAGGTAAACACATGGAAAACAGACATTTGTATGGCAGTATGACACAATGAAAATGACCTTTTGAGCTTTAGGAAAAGAATGCGTACAGGATGTAGGTTTCAGTGTGTACAAGCAGTTAGTCGTAAAGTGTATGTAATGCTGGGAATACACAGTTCGTTTATGGCGCTCGATTCTCCTCTCCATCGTTTTTGCTTTTCGATTCGGCAGTCAAATCTCTTATCTTCCGCTCGTTTTTCTTATCTTTTTCCATTTACTTCTATCAGAAATCGAGCAGCGAAAGCGACATCGGACCTGTCGGAAATTATCTATCGAACCATCTAATCACCTCAGAAATGAACCATGTATTCCCAGCATAAGTTACCGTATGTTTTTATTATAATGTTTTTATTATCACCCAGAGCTTTATGAAGGTTGCTATTGGTTATCATCAACACAATCTGATGTGAACTACTCTGTATCACTTCAATTATTCAGTTATTGCATGCTTATCTGTGTTGTGTTTGAGTAAGGCCCCGTTCACACTTGCGGTTGTCTGCCAAACGGACCGGATGACCTGACCGGATCCGGACCAGATCCGGATCGGAACCGTACGGTTCTGATCCGGATCCGATCCGGATCCGGTCAGGTTGCATCAGGTGTTCATCAGGATGCGATCCGGATCCGTTTGGCAAAAGTTACGTAAAAAACAAAAAAAATGTTGGGGTCTGGGAGGTCAGCAGAAGGGGGACCTGTGGAATCAGGCCCTCCGCTGTTTAGCACTCACCTCCACCTCCAACATGCTGCCAACATCTCCAGCTCGTGCTGCTCCACTCCAAAATGCTTGCCCATGTGTCCCCGATCCAATATCGCCGCAACAATCCTCATAGGAAGTGGGGTAGAACATCCGGATTTTTAGCCAGTGTGTTGTGCGCTATCCGGTTCTCATTGATTTGTATTGGCCGGATGGTGCAGTCCGGCTCCGCCCCGGATACGGCTGCCGGAGGAGCCGGACCAAAAAATAGCGCATGTTGGAACGGACGCCGGAGTCCGGATCCGGTCCGGACGAAACGGACGCATGTGAACGGTGGCATAGACTTACATTGCTATGCCGTGCGTCCGTTTCGTCCGTTCCGCATGCGGTGCGGCTCCGGCACGGCGATTCCGGATAGCCACCGCTAATGTGAACCGGGCCTTAGAAGCATGGACATTTTGAAAAGAATATATTTCCTTTTCATCTTTTTGAAAGTTTGAAGTGAATACAGAGAAATTTCCCAACTTTTCAACATATTAAATCAGAACCTTGCAGATGGACAACTTATGGTCTCATATTATTACAGTCCATATTTTCATACTTACTGTAAACTTGTGATATTTAGGCATACCTTCAGGCAGAATCCTGCAGTGGGTCAGCCACCCAGAGGTTGTAGAAAGGGTATTGGACAGTTTAAAATCAATGCACCATGGCCAGCTGGATATAGCTGGCCATAGCCAAGCAGGTAGTTTCGGCGCTCAGCGCCGGATGCAAGAACCAGGCCCCCCATTGAAGCAATGTTATGCTGCACAAGTGTAATTCGGGGCCCGGGTGATCACCGGACCCCGAATTACACCTCCCACCTAGTTGCTAAATTTCGGAGGGGGTATAGTATTTAACGCCGCTGGGTAGTTTAGCGGCAGCAGGGAAAGCTGTAATTCAGCTCGCCCTGCGCCAAACTCACCAACGGCTTACTAATATGTACGCGGCCACAGGCTGGAAAAAAGTGAAGGAAGGAGTACAAGACGTTTAGCTGCCGCTAAACTGCCCAGCGGCGTTAAATACTATACGCCTCATGTGTTTTGCGACTGTACTCCTGAGGAAGCGAACCTTGATTCACAAAATTACTATTATTATTGTGAATTTTATATAGTGCTCTAACACTTCTACATTGTGCATATAGTTATGTCACTATCTATCCCTCAAAGGTAATCCCTACCATACGAAACCAAGCATGTGATGTTCCAGTCCCTCAATACATTTTATGGAATTAATTTACATATCTTTGTATGATGAACGTTATATATTGCAATGAGGAGGAATTTCTCTTGGTTTTAATTTTATATGTATGAGTGGACTGTCATCTTTTATCTGATTATCAATAAATGATGATTCTTTTTGTCTAGATAGTTGTGGATTGTTTTGCAAAAGTGTATTTCCCTTAAGAGTCCTAAACTCTGGTGGGGCCCCTAAATTTGTAGAGCTGCATTAAAATTAGAAAATATGTAACTCACTGGTCCTGATTTTAGCTTTTCTCCAGAGTTTTCGTACAGGAGATGCTCTCCCACCTCTTCAATAAAATACCTTTTAAGCCCGTTTAAGCCAATGGCTAAAAAAAAGTACAGTACTCAGAATTTCAGCCCCCTTTTTTTAAATGCATATGATAGTAAATTTGCATTAATTAGCAATCCACAAAGTTTCCTGCATTGTTCGTTTGTGCTTTTAGCAATAAATATATTTAAAATACTTGACACCTCTCAGTCTTATTTTTTGTTAAGATAACAGTGCAGTTGGAGAGACAGCAGTAGAAAAGAAATAACTTCTTCAAAAGATTCTCATTTTGTTGCTTTGCAGCCTGGAATGTGTCAGTATTTTGTGGAACCACACATTTCCCCAGTTTCCCTGGCTCTTATTTGGTACATTTGCCACACAAATGAAGTTGCAGGGCATGTTGGGTTTTCTTTTTTTTTATTTACTTTCCCCTCAGACTTTAACTAATGCAGCCTGATTGGCTGAAGCCTCTTTCACTCCTGCTTTCCTCTCCCACACCTCTGGTCCTCTTTGATTGGCCAATATTTCTCAATGCACTTTCTTCTACAAAGCTGGGTGGGAGTATCTGCAGACTGGGAGGAGGGCGAGCAATGCATTCACAATCAGGCAGAGGAGAGTAAGGGTGGAAATGATGTCAGGATTGGCTTCAAGATAGACACAGACAAAATGGAAAACCCTAAGAAGAATTTTCTTTTTTTTTAACATATAGAAAAATCACTAAAATCAAAATGTGGACAGTGCAATTCATATGTTATGTAAGTAGAGCAAGTATTTATCTACTTATGTATGTGTTTTTTTCTGAGATAGTATGGCTGACACCTCCACTTTAACCGCTTCCAGACAGCGGAGATTGAAATGTACGCCATTTGAAGGCTGCTATTCATGCAAGAGCATAAATTTCACCACACCGTCACCATGCGCTCGTCACTCCTGCCGATTGCCAGGGCTGTGGAGTCATTAGAAAATTCATCTGACTCCAACACCGACTTTATGAAACCTCCAACTCCAGGTACCCAAAATGGCTCCGATTCCGACTCCTCTACTTCGGCTCCTTAGTCTAATACTTACCAGGGCTGTGGATTTTGTACCAAACTCATCCGACTCCGACTCTACAGTTTATGAAACCACGACTCTGACTCCACCTCTGACTCCAGGTACCCAAAATTGCTTCGACTCCTCGACTCCAACTCTGACTCCACAGTCCTGCGTCGCTCTCTGCTCCCATCAGTTTTAATTATTTGGAGCTGTGCAGTATAAAGAAGCTATTGCTGGAAATTTCAAGTGCATAGTATTGCATCTGAAAGCAAACAATCCATTAGGAGTGTCAAACAATCTCATGAATAAAGTTACAGAAAGTCACAAGTCAGGAAATGGATACAAAAATAAAAAAATATTTAAAGACTTTATCAACCCCTAGGAGCACAATTAAATCTATATTTAACCCTTAAACTAGTAAAACTTTATTTGGCTGCAGGGTCGAATTTTTTGCGGCTTGCTAAAAACCTCAAACCGCCGGTGTGCATCAGCCCATAGAGATACATTAGCCGCGCGGATTTTCAGGCGGATTCGGCCGGCGGATCCGCCCGGTGTGCACTGGGCCTAACTTTCCGGACGCTTAGATCGTCTTCTTCCTCCACCGCGGTGGCAATGTAATCCTGGCAGGTCTCCCCGTTTCCGATCCCCTCTTCCACCACTGGGTGGTGCTGCACCAATGACACAGACTCCTGTATCCCGATCACATGTAATGTCGTGATCGGAAGTGACTGGGACCTGCTGAGAGTTCAGAGTCATCGGTGGAGGAAGAGAAGAAGCCGTCCGGAGCAGGTAAATATAACCCCTTTCTCTCATGCACTCATTTGGCTGCACTAGGCAGCCAAATTAGTTATCCCGTCAGAGGTTTACGATACACAAGCAGCTTCAAACGAGGTAGTAGAAAGGAAAGTAGAAAGTAGAAGTAGAAAGTGTTGATATTACAAGGAAGCTTCCCAGACCAGGCAGTACCACCAAACTAGGTGAAAGAGTGAGGAAGATACTGATCAGAAATGCTACCAGGAGGCCTATGGAAATTCTGAAGCAGGTACAGGAATTTATGGCAAAGAATGGTGTCACAGGAGCCCTAGTTGCTGACCGCACTTAGCCTTCTAAACGGTGGCAGCGCACAGATCGTGCGAACTCTGGTCGCAGTCAATGCGCAGGAACCGTTAAGAATTAGCCGCAGACAACTCAGAAGGGAGCCTGGGAGACACGGGTAATTACAACGTCACCTACTGGTTCAGAGTAAACTGCCACAACCGAGGTTACCATGGGACCGTGGAGCCCACTAACTGACTGACTAGTCCTGCGAATAAAACGGTTAAACACACGGTATTCTGTCTAGCCAACAACAAACAAACAGTAGCGTATCTTCAGAGACCCGGGATCAGTTCTGCGTGTGCTGATAAGCAGGGTAGCGGACAGTGAATGACTTGGAGAAAGTCGTTTATTCACGCAATATAAATAATTAATATATACAGACAATTATTAAAATCACAATTATTAAGACAGTAATAGCCAGTATAAAAAATAAAAGAAGGGAGAAAAATACTTAGTTCCTGGAAAGATGTCCTTTTTGTGGGAAAACAGAGTTCTGGGTTTCAATTTGAGTTCAGAGTTCAGACCAGGTGGATGCCAGCATATCCTCAAGCTGGCATCTGATGAGTTCAAGATGTTTCAGTGTGGAGGACACTGAGTTTGGGTCCTCTGCCATTCTTATGCCCCTGCTTCAGTAGGAGGGAGTGAGGGCGGGGAGCCATACACCCCCTTAGAAGATGAGATGAGCCCTCCCCTTGTCCTGGGGGCTAGAAATCATATCTACCCATATATGGGCTCTATCTCACAGAACCGTACAGGTCAGGGCAGATTTATTAACATTTTCAGGTCTGTCTCGATTTACCCAGCGCCCTGATACCAGACATGAGGGGTGGGACCCCTGTGGTATCATCAGGGCATTTTCAAACTGCCTAACTGGCAGTCCTTACCTCAGAATGTTCTGAAACTTCCTCAGAACCAGCACCGGGGCTCATGCTACACTTCCCCCACGTTTGGCGAAGCTGCCATCTCAGGAACCCCAGAAATATGACAGATCTGGGAAGTTATGGATTATGCTATGAGACTCAGGTTTATTCAGGATGTGTTCTAGCTGCTAACAGCTGACTTCCCTCTGATCTTTACCAGTGAGCAAGGTGTCAAGACCTCCCGGAGATTTGTAGCCTGCCTGGCTGCACCTAGGCATCCTGATCACCCCTTGGTTAATTAACATCTACATGAGATCAGCTAGGTGTCACCTTATACCTGATGGATGGGCCATCCGCACAGCTTGAAGCCAGGGACTCTCTGGGCCCAGGCTCATTAGCATATCAAAAGAGCCATCCAGCCTTTAGGATGGTGCTCTCTCTGCTAAGAAAAGGACTTCAGCTGCCCCTACACACTCAACCCAGATTGTATCGATTTGAAGCACAATCGATGCAGGGAATCGAGTGCGATCGCTTTTTCTTCACGGGCGGTTACAGGACGCGCCTGCGGCCCCGCAACCGTCCGTGACAAATGGTCAATGGGTTCATGGAACAATTATATCACAAGTGCTCCACAAATGTGACTTTCATGAGAGCATTGTAAGAAAAAAGCTATTCCTTAACAAAGTCTTGATTGCAATTTGCCAAAACGCAGCATAAAGATTCGGAGGCCAAATGTAAAATGTTGTTATGGTTAAGCAAGCTCAAGGCTGAATTATTTAGCCTCAACACCAAACAGTATATAAGGCAAAAGGTAATACAAATCACGATCCATAGAACCTACAGTAAAGCATGTTGATGGTAGCATTATGTTCTGGGGGTGTTCCTCTGCAGTGGAGACTTGTCAGGAAGGATAGAGGGAAAAATCGATAGCACAAAATAATGTCAAATTCTTGAGGTAAACCTGGTGCTCTTTGCCAGAAAGTTGTAAATGGAATTATGGGTAAAAGGTTCACATTGCAACCAGTGGCATATAAGAAACTGTGGACCCCAGTGCAAGTTTTACGTTGGGGCCCCCCAAGCTCTCTATAAATAACAATTGATACGCCACACCAAAACCAATCAAGGACAACCACAGTGTCAGAGGTGCAAGAAGGGGATGGGAAACTGTGTGTTAATGATTACTACTATTCAAATCATCTATTATCAGCACAAAACCAATAAAGAGCTAATACTGTGGTTGAGGGTGGGCCCCTCTAGCCCAAGGGCCCCAATGCTGTTGCTACCTCTGCACCCCCTTTTGCTACGCCACTGATTGCAACATCACAATGGCCCAAAGCACACAATTTGGCCTCAATTCACCAGAGGAGAGTTAGTAAGAGATAAAAGGTTGGTATTTTATCTCATGCGGTATTTTAACACTTTGTTTGCAATTCACCACTGTGAGAGGATAGAGAGAGGAGTGTTCGGTAGCAGGCGATAATGGTGCGATAATGGAGTGATATGGATGCGAAAACCGAGCGATAAGAGGTCGATAGTTATGCGGTGTTAGTGATTTGCATGCGATACTTTGCCTTTCTGGATGCTGGAAGTAAAGGATTGTGGGTAGGAGGAGGAGGTTATTACCAGCATGTGACCGCAGAGGGTTTCCCTCCCTATTTTTTGACAATCTCCTTCCATTACAAATCCCTCCCTCCATTCTGCATATTAAGCATACTAAGCAATATTAAGCATTCACAATATTAAGTGGATGGGTGAAACGGAGGAGGTATTTGGATACATTTTGACACTCGCTCCCGATGAAAAATGTATCCAGATTCCTCCTTCATGTCGCCCATCCACTTAATATTGTAAAAGCTTAATATTGCTCAATATACTTAATATTGTAAATGGGCTGCTCTCTGGTGCCTGACATATGTACAGTATAAGCTGTACTATGTGCTGCTAGTAAACTAGCTGCAGAGTGAGCTGCAGCATCTGTGACAAAAAACAGATATCTCCAGGTACATTCAGGGGATAAATAGATGAACAAATAACGAATGGCCACACCCCCTTTTTCCCTGGTGAATTGTGATTTTGAGAAAAAATAACAACTAACTATCGCCTATTTATCGCACATTTATGGCTCTCTGTCGATATTTCACCCTATACTTCTGGAGAATTGCTATTTGGAGATATCACAGGAGGTAAATTACCTCCCATGAGATAAATAGGTTGGTAACCTCTGGTGAATTGAGGCCATTGAAAGTGACCACACAGTGGTAAAAGGAGAAAAGGGAGAATGTTCTTGCATAGCCTAGACTAAAGGTGCGTACACACGCACTACAAAAGGCAACGACGGGTCCGCCGGAACCTCCCGCTGGGCGGTCTTTTAGCCGACAGTAGCAGGTGTGTACACGCTGTCGGCGGACTGATAAGGCTGTTTCTGAACGATCCGCTCAGCATTCAGAAACAGCCTTATCAGTCCACCGACGGCGCATACACACACGCACACTGTCGGTTAAAAGACCGCCCAGCGTGAGGGTCCGGCGGACCGTCGTTGCCTTTTGTAGTGCGTGTGTACGCACCTATAGTGAAAATTTGTGGAATAGCTTCAAGATTGCAGTTGAGCAGCAAACACTAACCTATACAGTAGACTAAGTTTGAACAGTTCTTTAACCCCTTACTTACCCAGGGCTTCCTCCAGCCCCATAAGCACGTCTGAGTCCCTCGCCGTCCTCCCGTGATCTGCCGTTTAGCCACGATCAACCCCGGTAACAGGCTCAGTCACGTCAGTCAGTGCAGGAGGAAGTCGAGGGACACAGACGTGCTTATGGGGCTGGAGGAAGCTCCGGGTAAGTATCGATTCTTACTATGTCTTAGTCTCTGGTACACTTTAAGGGCCAGAGACCGCTGGCACCAAAACCCACTTCTTACCAATGAATCGCCGCATTGAATCGCCACTACTGCTGTTCACAGCTCACACCTGTTGCCTCAGCCCACCCACTCTGATGGCAGAGCTCTGTGAGCCAGTCAGCAGCCGATTTTATTGGCTCCTGACCCTGTGATCAATGTAAGCCAATGGGATTTGTTCACATTGAGGGTCATTTGAGAGGCCTTTCTGCTCACCACACCCTAGTAATATGAGATACTATAACCTTTCTCTCATCTTGAACCACTCTGGCCATTCTCAACTAGCCTCATGAGGAAGGCTTTTCTGTCTGTACAACTGCCACTTACTTAACCACTGGCCGATCGCGTCACGCCAATGGGCGTGGCCGCGGCGGCAGCCCCAGGACCGCCTAATGTCGATTGGCGTAAAGTCCTGGGGCTTACATTTGCAGGAGATCGCGCACAGGCTGCACGCGTATCTCCTGCTTGGTGGGCGGAGCTCCGCTCCGCCTTCAGTTTCCGAGCGGGGAGACTGTAACGGCGAAACCGGTACTTAATTGTACTGTACAGAGCTGCGATCTGCAACAGCGCTGTACTGGGGACAGCCGTGTGACAACGGCTGTCCCCCTGGGGGACAAGAGAGCAATCAGCTCTCATAAGCTGAAGCCTATGACAGCCGATCGCCGTTATTGGCTGCCTGGGGGGTGGGAGGGACGTAGGGAAAAAAATATATGAAAAAATACATACATTTAATAAAAAAAAAAAAATAACATAACTATTTATATATAAAAAAAAAAAAAACACTGCAGGGACGATCAGACCCCACCAATAGAGAGCTCTGTTGGTGGGGACAAAAGGAGGGGGGAATCACTTATGTGCTGTGTTGTGCGGCCCTGCAGCTTGGCCTTAAAGCTGCAGCGACCAATTTTTAACAAAATAGCCTGGTCACTAGGAGCGTTTAAGCCCATGGTCCTCAAGAGGTTAAAGGGACTCTTGAGCTCATGCTAAAAAACGTATTTACACTTACCTGGGGCTTTCTCCAGACCCCCTTTGTCCACAAGGTCCCCCCGGCGTCCTCCTGGCTCATCTCCCGTTCCCGCTGGCGACCCCGTTAATCAGTGACATTGGCCTGAAGTCACCCGTGCACGTCCCTGCCATGCACACTACGTCTCATTAAGCCAGTTGGCATGAGAGTTTTGCGCATGCGCGCTTCTCTAGGACTAAATCGCACATGCACAGGACCCTCACGCCCGCCGGCGTGAAGACGCATAGTGGTAGGGACGTGCACGGGCTACTTCAGGACAAAATTGCAGATTAACGGAGCCACCAGCGGGACTGGGAGAGGAGCCCGAGGACGCCGAATGATGTTGTTGGCTACGGGGGGCTGGAGGAAGCCCCAGGTAAGTGCAAATTCTGTTGTTAGCTTGAGCTAATCCTCTGTAAACTTTCGGAGGTGCTCATGCTTGGCTGGATTTTTGCAAGCTCCAAATACTGCCTGATGAAGCGAGATGTTGCCCGTGAAATGTGTTGCTATTACTTTGGAGTCTATTTGAATAAAGATATTTTTCAGTAAATAGCTGATCGTGTGTCTACTTGTGGGAGGTAAGTCCACCACTACCTCCCCCCTTTTTTAAACATTTTTTAATTATTTCATCCTTATCTGGCGCCTCCGTTTTGAGCAACTGTTTATCCTGAGTGTCCACCCTTGGTGGAGGGGTGTTACCCACTATTCTTCTACTTCTATGGAGAGCGACATTTTTAACCCGAATGGGGTCTGGTGTGATCTCCCCACCTGCCTACTGAGTGATTACCAGAGTTAACCCACCTTTGTGAGTATATTCTCATATATTTACTCTTTTGACCAATTGGTTTGACATATTGCACTATTGGGGCTCTCGATCTGCTTTGTTTTTCTAATAACTTAGTATGTTACTGTGCAAATATCAGGTGTTTGTGATTCTTAAAACAGTTTAACTTTTAGTGAGAACCTATTATGGCAAAGGAACAAGAAAGTTTCACGTCATTGGAGTTGCAGGCTGTGTTGAAGTTTTTGTTTCCCAGGGAAAGTCACCAGAGGACATTCACACTGATATGTCACAAATACTGGGGAAGAATTGTCCTTTCTGCAGCACTGTCAAAACCTGGATACCTTGTTTCAAGACTTGGCATTTCAGCCTTGAAGATGAGCCCCACAGTGGGCGCCCATCAACCTCAACTGATCTGGCAACCTGTGATGCTGTCCATGAGCTGACTATTGAGGACCAGTGAATATGCGCAAAAAAAGATAGCCCAGATACTGGAAATCACATGGCAGCTTGTTGGGTTTGGCAACTTTCCTAGACATACTGGATTAACGGTCATAAAAAAAAAAAAAAAAGAGAAGCGTACAGTGTACAGTGTGCTGGAGTTTCACCAGCTCCCTCCTGTCTGGCAGAAGTGTGGATTAGGCTAAAGCAGGAGGAGGAGGACTGCACTGCCACCCACACTAGAATAGAGCTCTCTCCTCTCTCGCTGGCCAGGTTGGAGGGGGGGGGGGGAGGCAGATTCGGTTGCCTGACTCTCTTGCTTTCATTGGCTGAAGAGAGGTGCCAGCCAAAAAAAGAAAACCACTGACTGGAGGGAGAGAGGGAGGGGGAGGCAAGCCAGGAACTTATTAGCTGTGGTCATGGTGCATACAAGAGAGTGCGCTGCTGTGGGCAAAAATCTAATCAAACGGACATGCTAGACACTTGGCAACCCTGGCCTGGGGCCCCAAGCAAGTGCTTGAGTTGCCTGGTCGAAAATCCAGCCCTGATTCAGAGGACGTAATTGACTGGCTTACACAGCACACCCCATCTTCTACAGTTTCCGCACGGAACCTTGACGCACTATCCTCCTCCTGCTCTGATTAGGGCACCCCACAACAACTTACCACTCACCCGGCAGCCGAAAACCACCACTAGCACCACAGCCGCTCTACTTGATTTGTCAGAGGAGTTATTCACACATTTGTGTGATGAATTTAGTGATGCACAACCCTGATTGGCAGAGGATGAAGGCGATAAGGATGTTACACCACCTTATATGTCTCAGTCAGGCCTCAGTACACACATGGACGTAAGGTGTCATGATGATGTTGTAGTGCCTATTGTTGGTGCCGTTTTGGAGGTGTCTGATACAAGTGAAGCAGTTGATGATGATGATAATATGTCCATGGATGTCACATGGGTTCCCGCAAGAAGAGATGAAGATCGGGGGACAGTACAGATGGGGAGCAGTGGCGTAGCTAAGGAGCTGTAGGCCCCGATGCAAGTTTTACAATGGGGCCCCCCTAGCACTCTATACATAACAATTGATACGACGCACCAAAACCTGCCAATGTCAACTACAGTGTCAGAGGTGCAAGAAGGGGATGGGAAACAGTTTATTAATGATTACCACTAATCAAAGTATCTATTAGAAGTGATTATTATGAGCACAGGACTAATAGAGAGCTAATACTGTAATTGAGGGAGGGCCCTTCGGGGTCCCTCTGGCCCAAGGGCCCCGATGCGGCCGCTACCTCTGCACCCCCTTTTGCTACGCCCCTGATGGGGAGACTGAGAGGAGGAGTAGATGAGTTGTAACTAGCCGGAGGAGATCATCAAACAGAGCTAGTGACACTGCCACACAGCATGTATCGGCACCTGGGGTCAGCCAGCCAACACGTCTGCCAACTTCTGCTTAAGAAGCCGATGTCTCTGAGTCACTCCCTTGCCCGACATCTGACAGCTGGCTTGTCAGAACTGTTAGCCTGCCAGCTATTACCGTACAAGCTGGTGGAGTCTGAGGCCTTTAAAAAAATGTGTTGCGATTGGGACACTGCAGTGAAAAGTACCCAGCAGAACTTATTTTTCCAGGAAGGCAATGCCCAACCCAGTGCACTAATGACATTTTTTTTCTAAATAACATTGACATGTTTTTTTTTTTTAATTAAATTTGTATGTGGAAACCTGCACCATCATGTGCAGAGCCAAGTCACCATATCTCTGGCACACAGTGCTGGGGCAAGGGTCCATGTAACCACTGATACCTGGTCTTCAAAGCATGTTCAGGGCAGGTATATTACCTATACCACACATTGGGTAAACCTGCTGACCACTGGCAAGCCTCCACTGCGTGGCTCTGCATTGGAGTTAGTGACACCGCCACAAATGGCATGTAGGCCTGCTGCCAGCCTGCCACCTGCTGACCACCACTGGCAAGCCTCCACTGCGTGGCTCTGCATTTCTGAGTCGGTGACACAGCCATGATGGGCAGTCACGCCTGCTGCCAGTCTGCCACCTGCTGACCACCACAGGCAAGCCTCCACTGTGTGGCTCTGCACTGGAGTTGGTGACACTGCCATGAATGGCAGGCAGGCCTGCTGCTAGCCTGCCAACTGCTGACCACCACTGGCAAGCCTCCACTGTGTTGCTCTGCATTGGAGTTGGTAACACCACCGCGAATGGCAGGCAGGCCTGCTGCCACCTCCTCTTCTTCTCCTCCTTCTCCTCCTCCTCCATCATCCTCTTCGCTATCGTCCTTGGCTGAGTCCTCCTCTGCTGCTTTTTGCACTCCCCTCTACTACAACTGCACAACCCCAGCTCACCAGGGCCAATTCCACATCCCAGTGCACGCACTAATACAATTTTTTTCTAAATAACATTGACATTTTTTTTTATAAATAACAGTAACTTTTTTTATAAATAACAATAACATTTTTTTCTTAAATTAAATTTGTATGTAAACCTGCACATACATGTGCAGAGCCCAGTCACCACCTCTCTTGTCAGTGACACTCACAATGGATGCAACAAACATTCATTTTATTTTAAAAAAAAAATTCAATTTTAAGGGGTAAAATGTGTAGGACATGACATTGGCTGGCCTCTGCTACAGCATTTGCAAAACATTTTATCTTTTTTGGGGGGGGGGTCAAATTACAAAACCTATACATACATGTGCAGAGCTAAGTCATCGCATCTCTTGTCAGTGTCACTGACCAGTGTCACATTCCAGACCTGATAGCGCTCAATCTCTCGTGGCTGCCAGGTCGCGTAACTAGGTAGCATGGAGGAGTTCACAAATATGCCAAAATAAAAGATTATAATAATTAGGTTGTACACTGGTTCCATCGTACAGTTTTATTAATAACTTCCCATCATGGCCTGTGCTACACGCCCACGCTGGTCGTTTCAGTTGAGCACACATGCAGCACCACACACCTAAGGGTCTTACAGGCCTGTTAGTGCTCAATCTCGGTAAACGCGGCATTTGGTCTCACTGTGAAGCGGACATAACCCTTACACTACCACCACGTGTAAACACTCCAGACATTTTAAAGCAGCCCTTTATTCCTGAAATGTAGGAATGTCCTGTGATCTCTGCCCTTTAGGTATTAAAACATGACTCGTCAACGAGTCAACTCCGTAATTTTTGGTGGGACTTTTGGCATGGATCCCCCTCCGGCATGCCACAGTCCAGGTGTTGGACCCCTTGACAAAATTTTTCCATCACTTTTGTCGCCAGAAATAGTCTCGGTATGTTTTAAAATTTGCCTGCCCATTGAGTTACATGGCGGTTCGCTCAAACTCGAACTTTTGCGGAAGGTCGAGTTCGGTGTCCGCGAACCCAAATTTTAATGTTCGCAACACCTCTACAGGTCAGCACTGATTGGTGACTTTGTGTGTATGCTAGTATTCACATGTGAGAAGTCTCCTATCAGGTCTGTTTATTTCCCTACCCAATTCACCTTGCGGTGACCCGCCCAGTGGGTGTGATTTACAGTTTATGAGGTGCTGTTTTACAATTTTGTGTGCATTTGACATTTGTCAATTTGAGAAGAGACAATCAGGGCCAGTTCTAGACTTTCTTTGCAGCCTGAGGCAAACTTGTGAGGATGCGCGAGCTCACCCCCCCCCCCCCCCCCCCCCATTTTGGATTGATCGCACAGCAACCTACAATTTACTCTGCTTCATTTAATGTTCTCACATGACATGCTGCAGCTCAACACAATAGCACACTTGCTGTCTGTGAGTCTGTGACGAGACAAACAAACTGCTCACCCTCATCCTCAGTCAGTACAGCAGTGCCACCTCCTCCCTTCTCCTGTGCAAGTCAAATTAAACACTGCTTCTCTCAGTGCTCTCCTGCCTCCCTCCTCCTCACTCTCTGTCAGACTCCTCAAACAGCACAACAAGCTGCTTTTTCCCAATGATGACCTCTTCACCTCGCTCATTCTCCTCTCACTTCTCCTCCTACTCTGACTGCATGCTGTTAGTGTAAACACACAATACAAATATGCAGCCCCTGTAATCTCTGCCACCTGATGCTAATGTTTCACCTTGCTTCATGAGAGAAACGGCCCCGGGGCCAATTAAGCAGAAGCAGTGGACTGTTGCTGCTGTCATTTTAACTTGGATGTTATTATAAAGTATTAGAGCGAACAATAAACTGTGTGGTGCCGATCCTTTGTGGATACTGATAACTCTGGCTTTCTTTTTTCTTGGCAAATTTTTTGGAATCCATAAGGTAAACTTTTGGGCCTTCCATAAAATATACTTTGCAAAAGTCCCCATTCTAAACCTCATAGTGAAGTACTTTGTGTTAGGAATCGTTGATGAGATATTTATATTTCCAAGATGGTGCATTTTTATCATTACATGATTTAAATGTATGCAGTTTGGAATTGGTGAAATCAAATGTACTGTAGCTGCTGCATTTGATTCATCTCCAGGCTGCATACATTTGCATAAAATTTGAATAAAGTCAGACTTATTAGCATCCTGTTGACCATTCTTGCTTCCTGTAATCCCTGACATCGGCAATGAGTATAGCCCCCTACACATGGGGGGATCTCTGTCGCCCGGCAGGGATCAGTACATGATCCCTTAGGTGACATCGCTGCTGATGCTACACAGATGCATTATCAGCCTCATGGCTAGTGAAACATTTGCATTATACACTCACCTAAAGGATTATTAGGAACACCATACTAATACGGTGTTTGACCCCCTTTCGCCTTTAGAATTGCTTTAATTCTATGTGGCATTAATTCAACAAGGTGCTGAAAGCATTCCTTAGAAATGTCGGCCCATATTGATAGGATAGCATCTTGCAGTTAATGGAGATTTGTGGGATGCACATCCAGGGCACGAAGCTCCCATTCCATCACATCCCAAAGATGCTGTATTGGGTTGAGATCTGGTGACTGTGGGGGCCATTTTAGTACAGTGAACTCATTGTCATGTTCAAGAAACCAATTTGAAATGATTCGAGCTTTGTGACATGGTGCATTATACTGATGGAAGTAGCCATCAGAGGATGGGTACATGGTGGTCATGAAGGGATGGACATTGTCAGAAACAATGCTCAGGTAGCCCGTGGCATTTAAACGATGCCCAATTGGCACTAAGGGGCCTAAAGTGTGCCAAGAAAACATCCCCCACACCATTACACCACCACCAGCAGCCTGCACAGTGGTAACAAGGCTTGATGGATCCATGTTCTCATTCTGTTTATGCCAAATTCTGACTATCGAGACTCATCAGTCCAGGCAACATTTTTCCAGTCTTCAACTGTCCAATTTTGGTGAGCTTGTGCAAATTGTAGCCTCTTCTTCCTATTCGTAGTGGAGATGAGTGGTACCCGGTTGGGTCTTCTGCTGTTGTAGCCCATCCGCCTCAAGGTTGTGCGTGTTGTGGCTTTACAACAAATGCTTTGCTGCATACCTCTGTTGTAACGAGTGGTTATTTCAGTCAACGTTGTTCTTCTATCAGCTTGAATCAGTCGGCCCATTTTCCTCTGACCTCTAGCATCAACAAGGCATTTGCGCCCACAGGACTGCCGCATACTGGATGTTTTTCCCTTTTCACACCATTCTTTGTAAACCCTAGAAATGGTTGTGCTTGAAAATCTCAGTAACTGAGCAGATTGTGAAATACTCAGACCGGCCCGTCTGGCACCAACAACCATGCCACGCTCAAAATTGCTTAAAGGGACACTGAGGAGTGCCCGAATTTTAAAGAATACACTTACCTGGAGCTTCTTCCAGCTCACCATAGGCGGCCAGGTCCCCCGGCGTCCTCCTTTCTCCTCTCCTTCAGCCTCTGCCGGCCCCCTTTACCGGTGTCACCCGGCAACACCCGGGCCGGGTGTCAGGCCTGCTCTTCCTGGTTAATGACGCATGGCGTCATCACGTCGGCCACTTTGTGTCATCACGGCAGCCGGCATGACAGGTCTGCGCATGCGCAGACCTGTCACGCCGGCCGGCGTGATGACGCCATGCGTCATTAACCAGGAAGAGCCGGCCCGACACCCGGCCCTGGTGATGCCAGTAACGGAGGCCGGCGGAGGCTGAAGGAGAGGAACCAGGAGGATGCCGGGGGACCTGCCTGCCTACGGTGAGATGGAAGAAGCTCCAGGTAAGTGTATTCTTTTAAATTCGGGCACTCCTCAGTGTCCCTTTAAATCACCTTTCTTTCCCATTCTGACATTCAGTTTGGAGTTCAGGAGATTGTCTTGACCAGGACCACACCCCTAAATGCATTGAAGCAACTGCCATGTGATTGGTTGATTAGATAATTGCATTAATGAGAAATTGAACAGGTGTTCCGAATAATCCTTTAGGTGAGTGTAAATAGGAACATTTTTTGCATTATAAAAAGGAAATGGTTTGGTCCACAACAAAATTACAGTTTCACCCTGTTTTAGAACAGAAATTTGCTTTCATTTTTTATCAATCATCTTTTTATTTAAGAAAAAAGAAGCATACAGAATAAAACATCATATAATACAATAGCACAATTAGAACAGTGAGCAGGATGAATATTCACAATAAAAGGAAATGTGCTTTCTTAAAGCAGAAGGTATTTACAATTATTCAGGTTGGAGTGAGTATATGAGGTGTCCAACAATGCATCACTGCTGAACATGCAAATTGTTCCTTTGTTGTCACTGAAAGCTAAACACACCTCCAGAACCGCTGGAATGCAATGATGTGTCAGCTTGCTAATTGTATAGAGCCTTGAAACACCCAGAGTTACAAATTGCCCAGCAAGCTCATGGTGAACCAGAACTCCTCAGAGTGTATAAAAGACCAAAAGCCTCTTACTAAAATTCTAGGCAAAACAGAAATTTGTGTGATTATTCAGGTTGGAGTGAGCGTAAGAGGTGTCCCACAGTGCATCACTGCTGAATATGATACATTTGCCCTTCATTGTCCCCAAAAGCTAGCCACACCTCCAGAACTGCTGGAATGCAATGATGTGTCAGCTTGTTTAGTTGTACTGAGCCACAATAATCCAACATGCATACAGACTGTTTCAGACTGGTGGGTCCTCATCAGTGCATGGTGAATTAATATGGCTCTATGTGGTAGGACTTAAGACACCCAGAGTTACACACTGCGAGGACTTCTGGTTTACCATGAGCTTGCAGGGTAATCTGTAACCCTGTTGAAAAATAACCAAGGAAAGATTTGCCTGCTCCATATATGCTGGTTCTTTTCTGCATAAAAGCATGCATATGTGTCACACATGCAAGTGTTGTGAAACTCAGCACAGGAATTCTTTCCGACTTTTTCCTAATAAGGTAATGGTCCTGGCTTCTACCATGTGGATCATGGGAGGGCCTTGCATCACACTCTCTGTGATGAAACAATTTAATGAGTCAGATATAGGGGGAGCTCAGATCTCCTCCCTCCTGCTTTCTGTCTCTAATATCCAGGTCAAGGAGCAGATCCCTAAACTTCCTGCCCTCCTCTGTGAGCTCATTTTGTCATGTATCAAAAGCACATTCCTAGGATTCCAAGAGTTCAACAGCCAAGCCATCTCCCTCACCTCTGTAACACAAACATGATCACATAGTCTGTAGGTTACTGTAGCTTATGTTTCTGTACAGTAGCTGTTTGTAACAGGATTTCCTGTAAGAACAACTGACTGACACATCAGAAGGCACATAATATAGAGATTAGATAGTTTATAACTGCATGACTCAGCCACTTCTTCATAAAGCAGCAGCTGCTTTTTACTATTTACATTATGAAGATGATAATGTATTCCAAAGTGGAAGGCATTTTCCAGGAGAGAGAGAGAGAGAGAGAGAGAGAGAGAGAAAAAAATCCTGTAATATATGTTTTGTTTTCCCAAGGCTTCATATTTATGAAATATTTCCTGTTTGTGCGCATCATCATCTAGGCTAAGAATGGTGCATAAATTCAAATGAAAAATATATATATATTTTTTTGAGTAGCCAAACAGGTTTAGCATGGCTTTTTTTCAGGACACCGGACTGTAGAGATATTTACAAACATATGAAAGGAATCCAGAAAGTTAAGATGGGAGTAAAGTACTTTGACCTGGAGACAGGAGACAAACTGCATCTGCTGTTCTCCTATGAGACAGCGATTAGAAACAATCAAAAGTACACCAGGAAGCACAAAGCATGTATGGTTGCTTTTACCACACAGGTTGTTTTCATAGACAGTATTTACTTTGGTGATGTTATTTAGCAACAAACATAACTATTGTTTTTTTTATCTTTGAGGAGATCACGTATTGCGACATGTACTTTCCAATGGATCCACAATTAAGATGCACAAATTACCAATGCCAGATCTCAAGAGCTCATAGGCAGAGAAGGGACGACACCTTAATCTCTGCCTGAGCATACTGATAAACAGAAAAACCTGTGATTAGGGGGGGGGGGGGGGGGGGGGGAGTGATGAAAGCCCACTACACATGCCTGCTTCCCATTCTTAAATTTGTGCATGCCCTAAGGTATCCTTTAAAAGAAGAAAAGGTAATGACACCATATAAAAGCTGTTACATATGTCCCATATTACATGTGGAGTCACATTAGGAAGTGAATGTGAACAATTCAGTGCATTACCTTGTAAAAGCTTTAAATTGGGAGCAAGAAGTTTTGAATCAGGATGATACCATTTATTGGCTAACTTAAAAATATATAAGACTAAGCTTTTGGCTTTTGAGCCTTCGTCAGACAACAGTACAATATTCTACTGCTACTAAATTGGGAGATGAGAGAGTTGACAGGCAGCAGCTAGCAGTGGAAGGGGCTAGTGTCTATGACTTGGCCACATCCTTAACATCAGCCAGTCCAACTCTTGGCATGTGTTTACTGTGCCAACCAGTAAACCCAGCCATGCAAATAGCCCTGTGCAGCACTGACCTTTCTTCCCTCCTGAGGTGAGGTTAGGATAGACATTTTCCACTGTGAAGTAAAACTGAATTTTTTGTTTTACCTTGCAAACAAGATGCAGAGGTAGAAGCACTGTTACAAGCTTCAGGGGGTGTGCAGCTTGACCTTCATGCCTTGCCACCTGTACAGTCACTAATCCGGACCTTGTGTTGAGTGATGGCACTTCCTGTATAGTACAGGCCACTGCAGCAAAGGTGCTGCAGCAAAGTTGCGTTCCGTCCAGCGTAACGGAACGGGCAGATCCATTCGAGTGGACGGATGTGAACAGTTGTATTGGTTAACATTGGATCTGTTCACATCCATTCCCTTTGTGCGGTATCCGTTCCGCTTCCGGTCTGCTGTTTAACGCTAATGTGAACCGAACCTAAGTGGACAGGCAAAAAAGAGTGTACACACATTTATGATTTGAGTATAGGCTTTGCAAAAAAGGGGCACACTCAGCACCATTGTAAATGAGGAAGATCTTAGAATGTACACTAACTATACATCTAAGCGGCGATTTTAATAGGATGCACACTAACCAGAATGTAATCAAAGTAAGAAAATTATGTTTTTTTTTTCTTTAGTACAGAGACACACTTAAACAAAATCTGTAATAACTCACACCCCCCCCCCCCCCCTTACCTTGGGAGCGGGAAGCCTCTGGTTCCTAATGAGGCTTCCCCCGTCCGCTTCCACCTCCTAGATCCAGCGCTGGCAACCCCTGAACACCGACAAGGTAAATATTTACCTACTGCATTCCAGTGCAGGCGCAGTAGCTGCTTTCCGATTTGGGCTCAGGCAGAAATAGCTGAGCCCGATCGGGTCCACTCTACTGCATAGGAATTGGGCTCCGCTATTTCCACCTGAGCCCGATCGGAAAGGCGCTACTGCATCTGCGCTGGACCCGGAGAAGGTAAATATTGCAGGCAATACTGCGGCTACGCAACGGCTGACAGATTTGTCGGCTGTATTTCGGGGGGCTGCCAGCGCTGGATCCCTTAGGCTGGTTTCACACTGTATATTGGCATTAGCGATGCGGTGTGTTGTGCCTGCCGCACCGCATCTCACCACTAAAAAACAAGCTTTTAGGGAACACTGCATTAGTACACAGTATTCCCTGTCTGGTAATTGGCCAAGCAGGAAGTGACACGCGTTTGCACTCACTTCCTGCTTCGGGTATACGGAAGTGCACGGAAGTGTAAAAATACGCGTCCACGCATGTGCGTCGTAACGTCATTGCACCACCACTGCCAATATTTTTTAAATACCTGTGTCGCCATAGATTAACAGGACTTCCAGTCCGACGCAGGGTGACGCAGATGAGCGCAGAAATGTAGTTATGGACTTATGTCAGATCGAGCATTCTGGCGCACAACACCGCTATGCAAATGTGTTCTTCCCTATAGACTTTCATTACCCAGCGTTAGTAGTGTGGTAAATCGCCACAACACAACATTCCAGTGTGAAAGGGCCCTTAGGCTTAAGAGGATGAGGGAAGCCTTAAAAGGATCCAAGGACTTCCGCCTCCCGAGGTAAGTATCCCCCAGGAGAGAGGGGGGTTATTACAGTTTCTCATTAAAGATCCACCGTAGTGACATATAGCAGGATGTAGTAAATTATGTAGGATGCCCACATTTGAACAAGGATTATATGTACAGTATATTGGTATAGTATTGGTATGAGCCCTCCCAGTGATATCACAACCTAGGCTGTTTAGCTATGTGGAATTCTCCTCCCAGAACATTCTGGTAGACTAGACCAGGTATTATTTCTACTGGCTTTGGAACATAGAGTAAACAAAAAATCAGCCAAGAGACACCTGACAGCAGTATGTTATCTGTGATAAATTTCAGAAAGTAAATCGGGGTGAGTAAAGATTTTACAAAGGGCATACACTGCAAAATAATTTATAAAGTAATATTGTGAAAAAATAAGCAAATGTATTCATCTTGTTATTTTCAGTAAAGTTCCTCTTTAATACCACTGAAGTGGGACGTGCTCTGAACTTCAGTACAAATGGGAGATTTTATTATGGGGATCCATAGACCCCCAATTTAAATGAGGTTAAATTAATATGGAGAATAATAGCATGATAATTGCAAACGAAAATAATATAAATTTTTTTAATGTACAGTACCTTTCAATACTATTTTAATACTACTATAGCTGGATAGTGTACTGGCTTAGGGCTCTGCTTCTAACAAAGGAAACCAGGGTTTGAATCTTGGCTCTTCCGATTCAGTAAGCCAGCACCTATCCTCCCTAACACTGCAGGGTGGCCTACTGAGCGCACCTTTAGGGCCCGTATACACCTGAGCTTGAAAATACGTACTCTAATTCTCGCTGATAAATTTCAAGACAAATTTCCCCTAATATGAAAGAAGGCTTTGATATCCCTCCATAAGTCACCCCTGGGGTCCAAATGCCACTTGATTTGTCCTGGGCACTAGAGGTGGGGATGAGCCTCTTGGCCATTACCGTGGACAAGAGTACTCTGTGGATAGGAAAGACAAGCTTTGCTACCCGCCTGCAGAGAACCCGTAAAATCAAAAATCGATTCTTTCAAATTTATCGATCGATTTGTGGCCGATTTCTATTGAGTTCGATGGATTTGATCTATCTGACAGAATGGAAAATCTAGGTCTATCTGCTGCTGGCAGCAGATTGATGGCCTATAGAGTTGCATTGGATCTAATGGTCCAATAATGCATTTAGATAGATTTCCAATACATTTCATTCTGAAATCTATTAGAAATCTATTCCTAGTGTGTGGCACACATCAGATTCCTGTCTGATTCGACTTGACAGGCATCTGACAGGAATCTATCTAATGGTCAGATCTGCTGCATATCTAAAGGTGGCCATACACTTATAGATTTGCAGCAAATTCGACCATCAGATAGCTTTCTGTCAGATGCCTGTCAACTTGAATCTGACAGGAATCTATTTGATGTGTGCCACACACTAGAAACAGATTTCCAACAGATTTCAGAATGAAATCTATTGGAAATCGATCTAAATGCATTATTGGACCATTATATCCAATGCAACTCTATGGGCCATCAATCTGCTGCCAGCAGCAGATCGACCTAGATTTTCCATCCTGTCAGATTGATCAAATCGATCGAAATCGGCTACAAATCGATCGATTTGGGAATTTGAAAGAATCAATTTCTGATCAATCAATTCTATCGAATCGATCCATCAATTGATGGCTGAAATCGACCAGTGTATGGGCCCCTTATAAGTGTATAGCCACCTTAACATACCACGTAAAAAAGGTATTCCTTGGGGGCAGATCCCCATGCTGACAGGCTCCAGATTCTCGAGGTTATACCGGCCTGCTTTGGGGGACAAGAGGTTCAAATAACTTGTGAAGGGGACCCTAAATGTTCTTTTCATTTTTTCAAAATGTTAAAATAAAAGTCACAATTAACAATTCAAAAACAGACAGCATGCGGCCCCCACTCCCACTGTCAGCAAGTCTCCCATAAGGGTTGGTATTCCTGTCGTAAGATATTCCACATCTTAATTTTTAATGACAACCACACAGCTCAGCTCTCTGCCAAACAGCCTGTTCTGTGTACTGTATGTAGTCTTAAGGTGGCCATACACTCGTTAGATTAGCAGCAGATAGATCATCAGATAGATTTCTGATCTATCTGATGTGTTTAGGAACATTTTTTACTAGAAACGGATTTCCAATAGATTTCAGTATGAAATCTATTGAAAATCGATCTGATGGCATTTTTTTGCCATCAGATTTCTATTAGGTCCAATGCAAATTGATAAGCAATCTCAACAGATCGACGTAGATTTTCCAGCAAGTCAGATCGATTGAAAGCGATCGTAATCGGCCGCAAATCGACTGATTGGTCAATCGATTTGCGATCGATCGGCCACTAATCGGCTCCGTGTATGGGCAGCTTTAGATTGTACATATATATATATTTGGATTGCTTAATATTTTGATTGTACTGCAGTTTAATTATCTATGTATTTATAATACCCACCATTGACTGTATTGTGTTCAGTACAGTGCTATAGAGGATGATAATACTATACAAATAAAAGATTATGTTATTTATTTATGAAGCACCTTAAACTTCTTTGGAACCATACAGTTAAGTAATATATCATGCAAGCAATATATACATGAGCAAACAAAGGTAGTATAGATAATATTCAGTTGCACAGCACACTTTGTAAAATGTACATATAGATGAGATAGGATACTAAATATACTGATACATATCTGCCTAGAAAAACAGGAACATTAAACAGGGCCGCCGTTCAGGAGGCATACTAATCTGGTATAAGGAGGAGCTTACAGAGCACATCAAAGCAATCAAACGAGGAGACAGCCACATCTGGATCAAAATAAACAGCTCCATCCTCACCTCTCAGTCTGACATGTACCTGTGCGCAGCATATATCCCCCCAACAGAGTCCCCTTACTACAAACCTGACATCTATGAGGTCCTACAAAGAGAAGCCAGCCACTTCCAGTCTCAGGGCAGAGTGCTCATCTATGGAGACCTCAACGCCAGAACAGGCACAGAGAAGGACTATCTGACCTCTGAGGGAAACACATTCATACTAGGAGGAGAGAGCTACTACCAGGAACCAATGCAGACAGCAAGAAATAGCTATGACAGGACAGTAAACAAAAGTGGGAAAGCCCTGCTGAACCTTTGCCGGAGCCTCGGCCTATACATAACGAATGGGCGAACTAGGGGTGACTCTCTTGGGAGATTTACTATGAACTCACATGTAGGCAGCAGTGTGGTAGATTATGCTGTCACAGACACAGACCCCATAAACATCAATGCCCTCATAGTCACCCCTGAAACACACCTGTCAGACCACAACCAAATCTTGCTGTACCTGAAATCCACCGATAAACCAACCGCACAGCAACCTCACCAGACCGGTCTCTACAAGCTGCCACCATCCTTCAAATGGTCCAAAGAGTCTGCCATCAAATTCACCAACATGACCAACACTGCCAAAATCCAAGAACTGCTGACAAACTTTCATACCAACCTATATGAACCAAACCAACAAGGTGTCAACCATGCAGTGAAGGACTTCAGCAACATCTTATATAACATGGCAGTACTCGCTGGCCTCAAGCAGACCAACTTTAAGAGATCCACAAATAAACAGTCCCAAAAATGGTTTGACAGTGAGTGCAAGGCTCTACGTAATTCTCTAAGGGCAGCCTCTAACCAAAAACACAGAGACCCCAACAACCAGGACCTAAGGGAAGCCCATGACCACCTACAGAGACAATACAAAGACACCCTCAGACGGAAAAAACAGAGCCACATATCCCACAAACTCCAACAGCTGGAGGACTCCCTCCAAGACAACTCATTCTGGGAGACCTGGAACCACATTGGGACTAAGCCCAAGAAAAGCCCTCTACACATCCAAAATGGCCACATCTGGCTCCACTACTTCAGGGACCTCTACAAAGACATCCCAGAAAATGCCCAAACCCCGGAACAGAAACAAATAGCCACAAAGCTGAAGGACATGGAGGAGACAATCAAGGACTTTCAAAACCCTCTGGATACACCAATCACGATGGAGGAAATAAGAGAAAGAACAAAGCTGATAAAATGTAAGAAGGCTAGCGGTACCGATGGCATCCTGCCAGAGATGATCAAATACAGCCCCCCGGACATACATGAGGCACTCGCAAGACTATTCAACCTTATCCTGAGTGCGGGCTCCTTTCCTCAGGCCTGGAGTGAAGGCCTCATAACACCCATCTACAAGAATGGGGACAGATACGATCCAGCAAACTACAGAGGAATCTGTGTCAGCAGTACACTGGGGAAATTGTTTAACAGCATCATCAATAAAAGGATCCTCTCCTTCCTCACACAGCAGGACGTACTCAGCAAAAGCCAAGCTGGGTTCATGCCAAACCACCGCACAACCGACCACATCTACACACTGCACAGCCTTATCAAGACCCATGTCCACAGCTCACGCGGCAAAGTACACACTTGCTTTGTGGATTTTAAGAAGGCGTCTGACTTGGTGTGGCACCCAGGCCTTTTCCTAAAACTCCTAGAGAGCGGAATAGGAGGTACAATCTATGATGTCATCAAGAGTTCATATACTGGCAACCGATGCAGTGTGAAAGTGGACGGGAAGAGAAGTGCGTTCTTCAAGCAGGGTCGAGGAGTCAGGCAGGGCTGCAGTTTGAGCCCAACGCTCTTTAACATATTCATTAACCAACTGGCTGTAGCCCTGGAATCCTCCCCAGCACCAGGCCTCCTCTTGCATGACCACGAGAGGTGAAGTTCCTGCTGTATGCAGATGATTTCCTGCTGCTCTCCCCAACAGAAAGGGGCCTACAGGACAGCCTGGCAGTACTGGAGAGTTTCTGCACCACATGGGCACTGCCCATCAACCCAAAGAAGACAAAAGTGATGGTGTTCCAGAGAAAAAATCTAAAAACGCCCACCTCCTCATTTATATTAAATGGCTGCCCACTGGAGACCACAAACAGTTACACCTACCTGGGGCTGGAAATTAACCAAACGGGGAGCTTTAAACCAGCAGTAGAGGCCCTGAAGGAAAAAGCCTGCAGAACGTTTTATGCCATCAGACGGCAACTTTACCACCTAAAACCACCGGTGAGAGTCTGGGTAAAGATATTCAACAGCATCATCACCCCAATCCTGCTCTATAGCAGTGAGGTATGGGGCCCGGTCACCTACCCTGACCAATCAAAATGGGACTCCAGCACAACAGAAATCTTCCATCTAGAGTCCTGCAAGTATCTTCTCCAAGTCCATCGCAGCACTTCGAACTCAGCTTGCCGGGCAGAGCTAGGCAGATTCCCACTATGGCTGACTATCCAACAGAGGGTGCTCTCATACTGGGCGCATATACAGAGCAGCAGCCCCAGCACTTACCACCATAAAGCCTCACTGAGCCAGGGTGGCGAGGCCATACCACGCGTCTTGAAACAAAGCGTCAACAGCCAGCCCAGCCAAGACCACCAGCACAGGCTCACAAAAGCCCAAATAAAGGGAATGATAGAAAGCTGCATGGACCAATACCTAGAGGAATGGAGAAGTGACATAAAGAACTCCCAGAAACTCACTATCTACCAATCACTACAGAGGGAGTACACAATGGCTCCATATCTGGAGAGGCTACACCACCACAAAGACAGACAGGCCTTGAGCCTGTACCGTCTGAGCGCCCACAACCTGGAGATAGAGACAGGACGACACAGACAGACATGGAAGCCCCGGGAGGAGAGACTGTGCAGGCAATGTGACCAGGGGGTCCTGGAGGATGAGGCCCACTTCCTGCTACACTGCAGCAAATATACACCGTTGAGGACCGCCCATTTCCAAAGACTCTCCGCCCACATCGCAGATTTCACCTCCACAGATGAGGAAAGGAAACTCTATATCCTACTGGGGGAAGAGGAAAAAACTGTGCAAATAGCAGCCCGATATGTCACAGCCTGCCACCAACTGAGAGGAACATGATACCACATGGACTGTATAACCCCATACTCCCCTCCCCTATGGACTGTATGCCTATACCCCCCTCCCCTATGGACTATATATCCCATCCCCCCATACCATCCATTACATCCTCCACACCCATATGGACTGTATACCTATATCCTCCCCTTATTCCCACAATACCCCCCCCCCCCCCCCATGTTAATGTTTTGTTTTGTTTTGCTCTGGCAATGCTAAATGTATTTGGTCCTGCCAATAAAGCATTTTGGATTTGGATTTGGATTTGGATTTGGAAGAAACAAGACAAGAAAGAGCCCAGCACATGCCATTGTGATGAAGTAAACTGTGTGTGCTGTATGTGCCAAGATAAAGACAAGTGGATAAGTGTAGAATCCCCAAAGACCCTGTGGATTCCAATAATAAATTATAAACAATGGTTAATTTGCATATATTCAGCAGTGTTGCTCTGGGAGACATCTCAAGCTCACTCCAACCTAAATTATCGCAAATTCTTTCTGTTTTAGGAAAGCAAACTTTTGTTTTTCTTAACAATAAATTATAAAATGGTGGTACAATGAACACAGAGAGAAACAGGAGGAATGGGTATCATAGAAAGGGGTCAGATATAAGTACGGTAATACAGGAAAAACCTGATAATGACACCTACAGACATCAGCCTGCTGTATTTCATGGGGAATTTAGGGTCATTGCAACACTGCGCATTACATTTTAATCCAAAAATGGACTGTTGCACACAATAAGGGCCATTCTCACTTCCATTGTTACAGAACAGGGTGGAACACATTGTTATTGCACAGCAGACTTATTGTCATTCCATTAAATTGATCCATCAAATTTAACACCACGCTCGAGGCATCATGTACACTGACCCTGACTAAACAGCTGCCCACAGACTTTAGTAAGAAGAACTGTCTAAAAAGTTTTGTTAAATGTTTTTTAAAATGTATTAATGATGACTTAAAACACCATCATACGACTCAAGTCACTACTGATCTGGGAAAACAGTCTGAAAAGGTTAATCTAGAACTTGTGGGTATGTGTTATTCATTAATTGTGTAGTTGCTCAGTGGAGCAATATATTGGGTTCTGCAGTTAGCACAGGGAAACAGGCTATTCAAAATGAATAGACTGTTAAGTCTCTGGGAATGTTTCCTTTTTGAGTGGAATGCCTTGCAAAATGCTGGAGATGTAAAAATACAAAAATAAAATTAAAAGAATGTAAAATCAAACTCTACTGTGTAGGCTCTTGAAGTAGCTTTACAGCAAGTGCCAAGATATGGGCAAAATTGGCTTTTGTTTCATTCAACTCCACAACAATTGAAACATTCTGTGATAATGGAATTTTAAGCTTAACAAAAAATACCTACTCTCAGGGCCGGGCCGAGGCATAGGCTGGAGAGGCTCCAGCCTCAGGGCGAAGTGTAAGAGGGGGCGCAGAATTCATTCAGCTGTCATTCCTAATTGTGTTTGAAGCAGAAAGAAATAAGAAAAGGGGATACATGGCAGTGACTGCAAGCCAGATAACTAGAGATTAAGGTGTTGGGGAGGTTGTAGGCCCTTTGGCGCCTCTTAGTCTAATAGCAATCAGTGTGTGACGGATGGGGTGGCAGGGATGGAGGGGCGCACTTTGGTGTCTCAGCCTTGGGTGCTGGAGGACCTTGTCCCGGCTCTGCCTACTCTGGTCTTGTTGGGGTGGGTTTCGTTTTGATTGTTTGAGGCTTGTATTAAAAAAAAAAATGAAAGAAAAGAAAAAGAAATCTTCTAGTACAGAATACAAATGGAGGATCTTTATATTATATTAAATGTTAAAAGAGCCAGTAGAAATTCTGTTCTTCTCACGGACTCGCTGCTACAAGGGTGTTTGTGATGGTGATTAAAAGAAGAGAACTTTACCTAAACTTCTCTTCGTTGACATGATATTTTGAATATTCTTGTCAAATACAAATTCTCATATTTTAATTTAAAATTAATTTCAACTTTCTTGTTAACGCTGGCCAATAACTGGAACAGATGGTTGCCATGGCAAAGGTTTTATCTACACAAACCATTTAGGCTCCTTACCCACGTTGCCTGGTGAGTTGCATTGTGGTACTCTCTCCCGCCACAGCTCGTTGCAGTGGCCATTAGTCTCTATAAGACCTCACCCCTATTGTAAACACACATGGTACCCTGCTAATGCACAGCATGCTGTACATTACTGTGTCAGAACCCGCACACCGCACTAGATGTGAAAGCCACAGGAATAGCAATGCATTGTATTGCAATGATCGGGCCATTTCGAAGAGGGGTGGCACAGGCAGAAGGACTTAACTGCTAGAGAGCTGGTGACTTGCGTTGCAGCCAAATGGAAGAAGAAAGAAGATTACCAATCACTTTCCTTGACTCCTCCTGGATTGCCTGTGTCAGACGTCAAGTCATCATCACGTCACCAGAGTGTGATGACACCTGATGTCCAGCAGCGGTACTGCAGGCTGTCAGTGGGCGGCGCCCATGGATGGAGGAGTCGGCTTTCCAGGCTCTCTTCTCCTGTGTGTTTTCCTGGTCCCTGCTTCCTCCCGGATGAGCGGCTGGTCACTAGTAAGTAGGCAGATCTACTTGTGACCTGTGGCTGTGTAACTGTCACTAAAGAGTAAGGGTGCACGAGTCCATGGGGGTGGGGAGGAGGGGGCGCAATGTTTACACTCTCGCCCTGGTTGCAATTTAGCCTAGAAACTGCCCTGGCAATGAAATTGTCCTTTGCGATGAGTGTGAAAGTGACCTTAGTAGTACACATAGCTCCCATATGCAAGTTCGTTATAAAAAAAGTTTCTGATCAGTTAGGCCCTTAACGCTCTTTTCCGCTCAACGCGGCTCTGTGTTGCGCGTCACTACTGGGGGGGGGGGGGGGGGTGAAGACTTGAGGACTTGGGATCCTATTCATTATACTGAATGGGATCGTGGGCGCAATTGCCCCCAAATGCAGGCAACCATGCACTGCGATTCATAAGTGAATCACAGCACATGAATGGAAACAGCAGACAGTGCAGTCTATGCACTGTCTGCTGTCCCTGCGATCACGGTTCCATAACCGCTATAAGCGAGCTATATGGAAACGAGCCCAAAAGCCAGTTAGAACTTCTGTGAGCAACACAGCAGGCTAATCAGAGGTTAAACTACATGTGAAGGCCCACCTCTAACATATACAGCAGTTATCATGATCCCACCTCCTTTGTCTGATCCATGGCAGCTTGACTTTGTTCAGTCAGGCAACTTAACCAAGTGCAGGCCAAGGGCAGTATTCTCCTACTCACCCTGTCTGCACTGTGTCACACCATCATGCACTATTCTGTTGCCCCCCTCCATTGCAACAGTATGCATTGCTAGCCTGCTCTTGAATGCAAAACTGTGTTCCACACGAGTCAGAACTAAAAGAGAGCAGGGTTAACTCACCCTCTGACTGCCTCGCTCCACGCCCCGTTCCAACACTCAAATACTTCTTTCTTTACAGCTGGAAAGAGGAAGTATCAGGAGGATGTAAAGGGACATTGAGTTCTGCAAGCAGAGGCAGCAACAAGAGGGAGTTAACCCCCCTAGCTTTGGCCCACATCAGAATCAATTTATCAGAATCAATTTATTTTCGCCAAGTAAGTTTGCACCTACAAGGAATTTGTCTTGGCAGTTGCTTAACAAACACAAACAAAAACAATACAAGGACAGACAGTGTGAATATTACAAGTTAAGGACATTATAAGTATAGTGGCAGTAAGCAATGTGAGAATTGTTCATGTTTAGTTCTGTGCTGATTACTTTCAGTTCTAGCAGCTTTAACGTGGTTCAGCATTAAGTATGGCTACCGCTTGAGGAAAAAAACTGTTCCTGTGTCTAGAGGTTTTGGTAGCGATTGACCGGAATCTTACTCCTGAAGGCATGCGCTGGAAGATGGAGTGAGCTGGGTGAGAGGGGTCAGAGGCAATTTTGGATGCTCTCTTTCTGCACCTGCTAGTGTAAAGATCCTGCAGGGAAGGTAAGCTACAGCCAATTATCCTTTCCGCTGATCGGATGATGCGTTGCAGCCTCCCCTTTTCTAATGCTGAGCAGGAGCTGAACCATACAGTCATGGATGATGTTATGGTGGATTCAATGATTGCAGTGTAGAACTGCACCATTAGATTTTGAGGTAGGCCAAACTTTTTCAGCTGCCGCAGATGGTACATTCTCTGTTGTGCTTTCTTGACAATAGTGGCGGTGTTGTTGTCCCATTTTAAGTCGTTTGAGATCGTGGACCCAAGAAACTTGAATGACTCTACTTGGGTTATTGTGGATCCATTTATGGTTAAGGGGAGGTGCTGGGGGGGAGATCTCCTAAAGTCTATTATCATCTCCATGGTTTTGAGAGCATTTAGTTCCAAGTTGTTGCTGCTGCACCAGGAGGAAAGCTGTCCCACCACATGCCTGTATGCAGACTCATCCCCGTTTTGAATGAGACCAACAACTGTTGTGTTGTCTGCAAACTTCAGAACCTTAACAGAAGGATCTGTGGAGATGCAGTCATTGGTGTAAAGTGAGTACAGCAGTGGGGAAAGCACACAGCCCTGGAGTGCACCAGTACTGACTGTCAGAGAGCTTGATGTGAAACACATCAAGCTCTCTGTAGAAACGTTCCATTTCTGTTCTGATTTTGAAAGCTTGCCCCTACTGTACAACATTGGGACCCAAACTCTCACTTGAGGGATTAAGTCTCGATCCCTGCGAACAACAGTGTTCGTACATATGTGGGTAACCAGTTACACACTTAAATCTGAATTATCACAATTAACTTCTGTTTTAAGAAGGCAAACCATACCAACATGTCTACATATGATAGTTACAGCTCATAAAACAATAGGGTAAGGCAGATCCACTTAACTTTAACAGGTCTAGAGTGGTGCTGTAAGCTTGTTTTCAAATCAGGAAGCAATAATAAAGCAATCAACATATTTGGAAGTGTGTGAAGACTAAAGACAAGAAAATCGCACACTGTGACATATGTATAGGGAAAGGGCTAATTCCCTATTTCGAAAGATCTCACCTATTAGGTGGAGTTGGAGTATCTGTACGGGCTATCAGCAATCACACTTTTGTTCCACTTGTGCCAGGGATCAGGCTTGTGGCAGTGTCCTGGATGGATGAGTTGAGAAAAGGATGAATTCAGTGGTAGGTTGTTAAAAAAAAGTATTCAGTACTTCTCCAGGGACTCATTGCGGTTAAACACCGCTTACAGTGTTCTGTCACATACTCCACTCTTTGCTGGCGAAATCACTTTTACCAGCCGAGCGCAGCTTCCCACACATCACGGTGTGCTCTATCACCACTGGTGCAGCTTTAAAGCAGTAGGATTAGCCATACTATGCAAGGGGAAAAAGACACATATATAAGTAGATAAATACTTGAGCTACTTATATAAGACATGTATTGTACTGTCCACATTTTGATTTCTGTGAACTATATATAGTAAATGAGGAGAATTCTGTTCATGGTGGGACCCATGTCTTTTGCCCACAGTTTAGGCTAAATCCTGATGTCATTTCTACCCTTTAATTTTTTTTCTTTTCTCCTCCAATCGCTGAGTCACCTCAGCCTTGCTTGTAAACACAAGTGAGCAGGGGATTGTGAAATAAAGGGAAGAGGAGGAATATATTATAGATAAAAAAAAACCCCAGCATGCTGTTTGGCACTGACTACTAAAGGGTCAGTGCTCCTTAAAGAGAACCCGAGGTGGGATTTAATTATATTAGTGGGGCACAGAGGCTGGTTGTGCACACTATCACCAGCCTCTGTTGCCCTATGGTGTGACCCCAGGACCCCCCTGCGATCTGCTGTCCCCTCCGCCGTGCTAGCGACACGCAGCGTGTCGCCAGCACAATGTTTACCTATGCGTGTCTGTCAGCGCCGCTCCCCCGCCTCCTCTGTATCAGCGCTACCCGCCTGCGTCCCTTCCCTCCAATCAGCGGGAGGGAAGGGACGCGGGCGGGTAGCGCCGATAAAGAGGAGGCGGGGGAGCGGCGCTAACAGACACCGCATAGGTAAACATTGTGCTGGCGACACGCTGTGTGTCGCTAGCACGGCGGAGGGGAAAGCAGATCGCAGGGGGGTCCTAGGGGCACACCATAGGGCAACAGAGGCTGGTGATAGTGTGCACAACCAGCCTCTGTGCCCCACTAATATAATTAAATCCCACTTCGGGTTCTCTTTAAGTATGTGATAACTCCAAATCATAACAGCAGAAAAAGTTTTGAAAGTTTTGAATGCAGGATCAGCATCTTTATCACTTAATACACTCAGACCAGTTGCTGTTGAAATTTGATTTTTTTATGTTGACAATCCCGCTTTAAAGCTGTTTCCATTCCCTCTGGCTCTACACCCAGGATGCTGCTGCAAGTCTGGCTTCTGATGTCAGACCTACCACTGAAGTCATCCACTGCTCAACTTATCTATCCAGGACACTGCTACAAGCCTGGTCCCCTGCAAAAGTGGGACCTCAACTGTGATTGCTGACAGCCGTGCAAGTATTCCAGCCCTACCTAATCACTGAGATCTTTCCAAATAAGGCATTCCAGTCTGGCTTCAGAAAACATCACAGCACTGAAATCCAAATCTGCAACCACCTGCTCATGGCAAGAGACAGAGGAGAGTTCTCCATCCTGATACTGCAAGACCTTTCCGCAGCCTTTGATACAGTTGACCATGACATCTTGATAAGCAGGCTACAGGAATACTGCGGCATTGATGGCATAATTCTCCAATGGTTCCAATCCTTCTTGAGTGGCAGAACCAAAAAAGTGTCTATGGGGCCCTTCCTGTCCACCTTTGTACCACTTAAAGGGAACCTGAGATAGGGGATTAGCGGAAGGTCCTCTGGTCCGGGGCCAACTGCACATGTGCGGCCCAGCTGTGTGCACACTCCCACCGCCTTCACGTCGCCTGGAGCGTTTTATGCCAGCGCAGTACTATTGCACAGGCACATAACGCTCCCGGCGAAGGGAGCGAGATGGGGAGCACGCCTGGCCAGACTGCGCATTTACTGACTGGCCCCAACTGATGGATTTTCCGGGGCCAGTTAAAGGTGAATGGAGAGAGAGAAGAGGACGCTGTGGAAGCGATCAGGCCAGAGGGGGCTGGAGGAAGCCCCAGGTATGTATCTTTTTTTGTGTTTTTACTGGTTTTTGGAGCTATTTTTATTCTTTTCCATAAGCATTCTATTAACCATTTCAGCCCGTGGGTATTTTTCACCTTATGGACAAGAGGAATTTTCACTTTTCAACGGTTCTCCCTTTCATTCCCCAATAACTTTATCACTACTTGTCACAACAAAATGATCTATACTTTATTTTAAATGCATTATAATGGGAATAATAAGAAACAATGGAAAAAAAATCATTATTTCTCAGTTTTCAGCTATTAAAGTTTTAAAATAATACATGCTACGATAATTAAAATCCACACATTTTATTTGGCCATTTGTCCCGGTTATTGCAACATTAAAATTATATCCCTAGTATTATGTATGGTGATAATACTTTTTTGTAAATAAAGGTGCATTTTTTCAGTTTTACATCCATCACTAATTTTTAGCCCATAATTTAATAATAATATGTCCTCTTGACATACATATTCAAAAATGTTATTCCCTAAAGTCAGTAGGTGAAATTTTACTATTTGGCCACAAGATGTCCCCGCCGAGTACTTCCTATTTGCTTACAATAAGTACACTCTAGAAAGTAATGTGTTGCTACATTGTAACTAGGAAAGTGATGCAGGCATCAATGGATCACAGTGGCCTAGAGGGGAGATTAATGAACAATCGGCGTCGGTAAGTGGTGGAAATCGGTGAGCGGGAAGAAGCGTGATGGCTCTATTTAAGAATGAACACTATTGGCAGGTTCTGGGTAAATTCGGATTTGGGCATACATTTATCTATTGGATTCAACTACTATATAAGGCCCCTCAAGCAACTTTGATTGTTAATGGTCATTTGTCAGCTCCACTGTCTCTCACTAGAGGAACCAGACAGGGTTGCCCTATTTCTCCCTATCTGTTTTCTCCAGTTATGGAAGTGCTTGCTATCCGTATACGCTCCAATGCTCTTATTAATGGTCTGCGAGTAGACGGTCTTGTTGACACATTAGCTTTATATGCAGATGACCTAATCTTGTACCTGCAGGACACAGCAAATTCCCTTTATCAAGTGTTCCAGACTATACAATCCTTCTCTACCTATTCCAGATTATGTATAAACTGGCAAAAATCTGTTGTTTTACCTCTAGACTCTAAAGGCCCATACACACGTCGGATTTTTGCGAACGACCCGTCGTTTGAACGTTCCGTCGTTCAGTCGTTCGCACGTCAAATCCGACGTGTGTACAGACTATCGTTCGGGTGATAAGACTGGTTTCCAGCGATCCGCCGGGCGGATCGCTGGAAACCAGTCTTATCACGCGAACGATAGTTCGTACACACGTCGGATTCTGCGTGCGAACGACTGAACGACGAGACGTTCAAACGACCCGTCATTCAGAAAAATCCGACATGTGTATGGGCCTTAAGGCTACATCTACACGGAGCGATGTTACATATCAATCTAGCCGCTAATGCGGCTCGATTGATAAGATCCGACAGGTCAGGATCTCGCCACCGCCGATTCCCTGCTCGTTCCCCACGAGGGGACAATTGCAGGGAATCGAGCGGAAGATAAGCGGCGCCAACGGGGACGAGGGCGGATCGAATCCGACACACGGGGACGCGGCGGGTACGCACGGGGATGCGGAAGAGGCGATCCGGCGGCTAATCGAGCCGCCGGATCGCTACGTGTAGATTAGCCTTAATTCCATTAACCACCCTGGCGTTCTATTAAGATCGCCAGGGCGGCTGCGGGAGGGTTTTTTTTAAATTAAAAAAAACTATTTCATGCAGCCAACTGAAAGTTGGCTGCATGAAAGCCCACTAGATGGCGCTCCGGAGGCGTTCTTCTGATCGCCTCCGGCGGCCAAAAGTAACACGGAAGGCCGCAATGAGCGGCCTTCCGTGTTTTGCTTACTTCGTCGCCATGGCGACGAGCGGAGTGACGTCATGGACGTCAGCCGACGTCCTGACGTCAGCCGCCTCCGATCCAGCCCTTAGCGCTGGCCGGAACTATTTGTTTCGGCTGCGCAGGGCTCAGGCGGCTGGGGGGACCCTCTTTCGCCGCTGCTCGCGGCAGATCGCCGCAGAGCGGCGGCGATCAGGCAGCACACGCGGCTGGCAAAGTGCCGGCTGCGTGTGCTGCACTTTATTTGCTCATAATCGGCCCAGCAGGGCCTGATCGGCACCCTCTGGCGGTAATGGACGAGCTGAGCTCGTCCATACCGCTAAGGTGGTTAAGGAAAAGTCTTTACAATCTCAGCTTCAGCTGGTCAAGAGTTTCAAATACCTGGGCATTTATATTGTGGCTGATGAAACTGAATTTTTCCGCTTAAATATTGATCCTTTACTCCATTTTGTCTGGGAAAAATTTAATTCATGGAATATGTTTCCTTTAAATGTGATTGGTCGGGTTAACCTAGTTAAAATTATTATATTACCAAAGCTTTTGTACACTCTGGAGCATGTCCATATCCCAATTCCTAAAAAGTTCTTCGCAGAAATCAACTCATTAGTAACTACTTTTATATGGGGTAAGGGCAGACATAGGGTCAGACTCCAATCTTTGCAGGCCCCTAAACAGTCTGCTGGTCTAGCACACTGTGACAATCCAGCCCCGCGATCCCGTCGAGATCTGCTCCCATTAGCGTACGCAGGAAGTACGGGCGCAGACGGACAACGAGACCGGTTGCTGGAACGTCAGAGGTAAGAAAGAAAAGGGCGACAGAGCGTGCCAATCCCGTCTAATCTGCTCCCGTTAGCATACGCAGGAAGTACGGTGAACAGACTGACAATAAAGGTTGGTCGCGCAGCTGCCGACAATATGTAATGGGACAAACATCCACCAATCCCGTATTACTAGGCCACTGTTGCCATGCAGGTCTCATGCACTAGATACTGCTGGAGGCAAATTCACTGTATGCGTAGTAAACGGTTAAGATTGGTTGGAGGTGCCCATACATGTACAATTCTGATTGTATATACAATCTGTAAACTAAAAATATCGATTTCGCGCTGGAAATCGGGTAAATACACTGCCACCACTGTCTGGTTGTATGGAGCAGACAGTCTCCAACGCTATCATAATACGGTAGCCAGCCCAATCACGTTCAACACGCTCAAGTCACCGTTCGGGGAATAGTCACTTCCGACGGTTTAAAGACTGTGAGCAATGTGACATTAAAGAAAGGTTGCTGGGTCCCTATATGATGCAATCTCGAATTGTATTTACAATCGAGAAACGAAAGTTATCGATTTCGCACAGGAAATCTGGTACTAGCTAATCCTAGAAGGAAGAAACGGTTATTTACAACCTAGCTAGCAAATCAACAATTTATAAGCAAACCATAAAACAATGCGGTAGTATGACTGACTCTTCAGAGGGCAGATTCGTTATAGCAGCAATCAGATGACCAGTAAAAAGGCACACGACTGAACGATCAAAAATCGTTAGTTTATTTCTAAACTACATACACACAGCTTATTTTAGAACAGATTGATTGGACAGAGAGAAGAGAGGAAAATAAACAGAATGTCTGAATATACAGTTCAAATACCGTTATTGGTAGTCCATGCGGCAATCGCAAGTCTTTGGCGAAAGTCCCAAAATGGCGGTTGCCATGCGGCCAACAGGCCT